>NC_056734.1:306365007-306427507 GCF_019279795.1 Protopterus annectens
AATCAGACCACACACACACACACACACACACACACACACACACACACACACACACACACACACACACACACACACACACACACACACACACACACACAACATAGCTATAGCCAACCTGCTGCAGATAGGTTTAGGGCAAACACCACCCCCTGGCTCAGCATCACTATAGGTGGATATGCACAGCACCCACACCCACACCCCTCCCCTCATTACCAGTGAGCAGGTACATATTGCCTACTGAAAGGCAACAAATGTAAGTATCCATAGGACCTGATAGTATCCCTGTCTGCATCCTACATGGATTCAGGCATGATCTCCCAGCTCCATTACACACTGTAATCACACCAAGCATTGGCACCATCTACACCTCTTCAACATGGAAGATGGCTAATGTCATCCCTCTATGCAGACATGAATGAAGAGTACAGGATTGCGGAATCAACTAGCCCTCATTGGGGGGAATATGACACTCCAGGACCAGCAGTGCAATGCAAGCAGATACAGTGCTGATACATTACAGGGATATGGTGTGGTTGTGAGTGGTGGCTACTGGTATGCAATGTAGCTGTGCAGGTTCTGTACATACTGTTGCCAAATGTATGATGTCTTGTGATGTGTCTCTTTTTTATGTCTTCCAGGTGCAATGTTGCATCAGCAAAGGTCAACTTTCTCAGTGGCTGAGACAAATATAATCATAGAAGCCATACTACAGAACCATGCCATAATGTTTGGCTGAAGCCAGCAACATCTGCAGGAGAGGACCAGCCTGTGGGATGACCTTGTCCACAAGGTAAATGATGGCCTACACACATGTACCTACAAGCAGGTCCGGCATCGTGAAAGTGACTTCATATGCAATGCTCAGCAAAGGGCTGCTGCAGTGGCCAGGGACTACCCAGACACTGGTGTGGGCCTGACCATGCAGCCCCACTGACAACCACCAGGGAGCTCCTTGAGTACCTTGGGGCACCCATCCAAGTACAACCTCAGAGTACAACCCCCCCCACATACTGGCAGTGAGTGGCACCCAGACAATGGATGAGGAGGGTGCAGGACAGGCCCCAGTGTAGATTACTAGACTAGTGTAGCAGGCATACTTGTAATTGTAGAGAATCTATGTGCATGTGTCAGGTTAGATTGCAGTTGTTGATGGGGTTTCCTAATGCACAGATGTGCACATCTATGGTGAAGGAGAGCAAATTGTGTAGTATTGGGGGTTGTACTGCAAATGTGCAGACATGCTGCATCCATCCTTTACTAATGCCACATATGGGTCTGCTGACAATACTTCCCTCCCACAACTACCTTGGTCCCTCTGGTCTGCATGTGGGACAGGAGCCTGCAGCTGATGAGTATGCTATTGTTCTGTTGTGGTTTGCCAATATCCCAGGCATGTGAAGGCCATGCAGTGTACCATGGACACAACTGTCACTCATAGCCATATTGCTTTATGTGCATGTTCACTTGTGTTGGGGTTAACTGCATTGCACCACAGTGGTTACCACAGGGGCCTATTTAATGAGAATGTAACATCCCTGTAGCATACCTCATGACCTGACAGTGCAAGAATTCTGGACAGAGACCAGCAAAATGGGGGACAAATGGCCTAAGGTAGGGACATGTGTGAAACATTACTGTCATACAGTGGATATAAACAGTGTACACACCCTTGAGATGCCAGTTGTTTGTGATATATATACAAACTGAGACCACAATATGCCAGTCCACACCTTTTCCAAACTGTAATGTGACCTATGACATGAACAGTTCACTTGTAAAACCAATCAATCTGCTGGTCACCAAATATGGCGTACAGACCTGACAATAAGCTGGATGCATATGTGTGCACACCCTTCAAATAATATGTTATTGAAGCAGCTTGTGATTTACTGACAGCATACAGTCTGTTTGTATACACACCTGCCATCAAGTAAAAGCACTCTGAGTAACACCAAATAACAGTCTGCTGTCCAAGTGGGATAATCATGACATTTGCTCAGTTGCCTGTAACAGCAACAGCCATGGCTTGGAGACAGCTGACAAAGCAGCAGAGGGATCTCATATTTGAAAGGTATCAGTCAGGAGTAGGGTACAACAACATTACCACAGCACTGCATACACCATTGCACACAGTGGAGACAGTTGTCAAAAGGTGGATTGAATATGGGACAACAGTGCTGTTGAAAAGAACTTGACATCCCTCCAAAAATGATGACAACACATTTCAAAACCTGGTCAGGGAGGCTGCCAGGGGACATACAGCAACACTGAGGGAGTTGCATGAATCTCTTTGTAGTACTGGTGTTGTGTACTACTTGTGGGAACAGTCTCCCATATTCTGCATGCATCTGGCCCATGGGGTAGGGTGAGAAGATGTAAGCATATCCCCACACCCGAAAACATCCAGGGGTGGATACTAATTGCAATACAGCACATCACGTCTCCCAAAGGCATGTGTAAAAATGTGCCATGGTGTAATGAGACTATGGATTGACCTCACAGCCACAATACCAAAAGGTATGTGTGGTGCACACGCAACACCTCTCATAACCTGAAGACCAAAATCACCATGGTGAATCACACTGGTGGCAGTGGCCAGCTGGGGGATGCTGTTCCAAAGCCAGAACAAGGCCTGTAGTCACAGTGGTGGCAATTCTGGCCATATCCAAATAACACCCACATCTGCCCAAAACCCATCAAGCATCTGTAAGAATGCTGAGGATGGGAGGTGTGTCAGCCTTCAACATGACAAAGATCCAAAGCATACATCCAAAGGTACCTAAGAATGGCTCCACCTGAATACACTTATAGTTATGGATTGGCCCAGCCAGAGCCTACACCTACACCAGATAGTAAAACACCAGTGTGACCTGACAAGAGCTGTGCACATGCAATCTGACAGAGTTGGATGATCTTTGCATGGAAGAGTGGCCACATAATGCTAAGTCAAGATATGCCATGCTGATAGACACCTTCACAAGAAGAGTGAATGCTGTAAGTCACTTACAAGGTGCTTCAATGAAGTATCATTTTAAGGGTGTGCACAGTTATGCAATCAGCATATTGTACATATTGCAGTCATTACATTTTACATGTGACACATGTTTGTTTATCGATTGGATTGCACAGGTCATATATCACATGAATTGTGGGTGACATATTTGAATGTATTACTGCGGTCTCATCTTGTATATTACAAGAACATGGCATGTTATTAGGATTGTGTACACTTATCATATCCATTGTAAGCTTAAAAGGTTGGTAATGTAACAGGAATTGTGTGGCCATACATTCACTGCTGGTTTGGAGCTCTGACACTCAAATGTATACCATTAATCAGTGATGTCATTCCTCAGATCATCCACTTATGTATCAGAGAAACACAGGGGTTATGAGAAATAGAGCAAACATATGAGCCAGACTTCTACACATCCTGTGAGGATCTGTACAGTTGTGAGGTATGTGCTGTAGTACTTGCCACTGTGCTATACAGGTGAACAGCAATGATGTGTACATTGGTGCACTCTGTTCTGGTGAAAGGCCAGCACATACTAACATCAGTCACATATCCCAGAGCTCTATATTGTTAGATACATGCAGTAAAGCTGGCTGCAATGCATGATGTTGAGGGCCATGTGTTATGCATGTCACCATTTGGGCAATGTGTGGTCTGTGTAACAGATTTATGCCACCTCACTTGTAAGTGTGTGTTTGTGTGTGTTTGTGAGTGAGCGTGTGTGTGTGTGTGTGTGTGTGTGTGTGTGTGTGTGTGTGTGTGTGTGTGTGTGTGTGTGTGTGTATATATATATATATATATATATATATATATATATATATATATACCAGCCAATGTCAAAGTGCAGGCATTAATTTACATATATTGTTTTCCTCTCACAAGTTTCAATGAGGTTTGGGGTCCCCCCTTTTGGAAACTGATGTCATTATCTCGGCAGACTCTGACAAAGATGATAGGAATAGTGAGGTACAGGTGGGGTTGTCAGGGGATGAATCTGTGCCATTGGTTGTCATTCCAATCTTATCCACACCATCCCTGCACACAGTCACAATGTCCACACATACCCTGTCACCAGTGACCACAGATGATGGACAGTTGGCAGGTGCTGGCATTGAACAGGCTAGTGTGGTGACTATGGCAGGTGTGAGTGTAGACATTGGCCATAGCCAGAGTCAGTGGCGGCTGGTGACTTCAAATCACAGGGGGGCTGGGGAGGGGCTGCTGAATGTGGGGGGTGAAGGGAAAGGGTGTGGTCAACCCACAAGGGGGAGGCTATGAAAAAAAAGAAAAAAAAAAAACTTTAATTAAATACGCTGCCCTGGGTGGCAAACCATCATTATGAAAGTCCAATCAAGACAAAAATAAGTGTAGAAGAATAAAAATATTTCAATGCATTGGCTGCATGACAGCTTACTTAATATCTAGATGGAAACAAAAGGTTGTGAGGCATGAAAAATAAATTACTTTTAAATACATTACTGGAATGCCAGTCAAAATCAAGTATAAGAAAACCAGAAGCACTCAACTCAAACCACTTCTCCTTGCACTGCAGATCTAATTATAATATATTCAGCTTTATTAAAGTACCAAGGAACATGCTGAAAGTAGAAATCTATGTGATGCCCCACTTGTAAAAATGTTTCTTGCTGCCTGACAACTTGTTTCATGGGAAAACATGATAAAAGTAAAAAATGAAAAGCAAACAAGAAACAAGCTCAAGATACATTGCTTAAAGGATTACTGTACAGGTTATGGACCACACATGATTGTAAAGTCTGTAGAGCTGACTGGAAGTCTCCAACAAGTGTAATGAGCTTTTAAAATAATGGAATCAGGCTTATACATTATCTAGTCAAGTATTCTCTGCATGGCAACAACAGATAGGCTTTCAATGTTGGCAATTCTTTAACAGTATGCTTATTAAAGCTTACTTGCATCTTACGATCTCAGACAAGCTTACCTTATGGTCATTAAAGCATTGCTACTTAAAACACAGAGCAACAGGCACTTTGAGTAATAAGCATAAATCAACAGTACAAAAATATGACAGAAACCAGACCATTCTGCAAAATCAAGGACAGATGAAAAGCCACTGTAGTAAGGTAGATACAACTACTCCTTGCCTTGCTTGGACACATCCAGAGTCACTACATGGGGGTGGGGGTGCAAAAGCATGTCACAATTTGAAATCTCACTGGCTGACTGTGATGGCCCTGACACATTTGTCATACCTCTCAACCTCAAGAGCAAGAAATCTGGACAAAGCCATACACAGAAGTGGGACAAAGGCCCAACAATAAGGACAATTTTAAATATTGCTCTAATAAACTTAGAAAGATAATAGAATAGGTCTTGCATTAGTATGAATTTTCTGAAGGGTATAAAATCTGAAACTCAAATGTCTGTCATTTTCTAACTTCAGTCTTTAGTGATGTCACTAATTTGCCAAAAACACAATTTTATGAAAAATGGACAAAAGTGATGCAAAAATATAAAATAGACACACAATACAGCTGCTACCTGTCAAAGAAGGGACACTTTAATATTAGTACTGCTACCTTGAGCAGCTGACAAAATATAAAAGAATCTACATGCATTTCAAGTAATCTATAACTTTGATTATTACAGTTATTTCTTAATTGTAAACCCTCCATGTTTTCTTCCAAAATTGCTATTTTGAGGGATTATAAGGGGAAGAGCAACATTTTGAGCCAAAATTGGGGACAGTTGAGAGGTTGGCTATGCCTAATTCTATAAAGCAATTTATTTGCATGTACCTCTCAACCTGTTAATGCAGTAAATCAGAACAAGGCCAAATATATTGGGGCACATATAAACAGTACTAAATTGTATAAATTGAGACAGTTGATACAACAGCTCTTACTTTAACATGCATTTTTCTGAAGGTTATGAAGTCTGAAACTTAGAGTGACTTCTGGCAAATCATTTAGAATTAAAACTACAAATTTTATGAACAAACCAAAAATAAGAAGCAAAATCTATTCATTCTTTGAAAATCTGGACAGTTGGGAGGTATAGTTCAGCTGGGCCTGTCTGAGTTTGCTGCCCTTCCCCTGACAAAACAATGGTTGAATGGAGCCTCTGCAGCCATTCCAATGAACCATTATACTTGGCTATTTCACTCCATTTACCATAAACACTAATGTGCATACTGCTTTACTTCTATGATGAGTTGGACTTCATTTGAAAGTTTTATCTTGTATTTTACAGCACAAACACTAAGTCATCTGTTAAACAAAGCAATGCAGTCTCACAATGAAAACTTAGCATTAAAACTTCTCTGCCCTTGAAACTCACATTCATTGAAACAGCATTGAAACCCACATTCAAAGAAAATACATTTTGCCAGTGGCAGATAAAGATTAATTTTGGGCTGTTTTCAATCATAGGCTCCTTGCATATGAAACATACATGTGCTCTTTGATACACCTTCCTCATTGTACTAAAATTATATTCCTTGTACAATACAGTACACTTGTTACAGGATGTTTTAAATTTGTTTTGAACATTTTTCCAGTAAGCAATGAAACAAACCATATGCACCCATAATGGCAAAACTGCCCAGTTGAGAACATTTATCATAAAAGTCTACTCAGACTTCCACAGTCCACCATTATTAGTAAATATACACAATTCCACAGTCCACCATTATTAGTAAATATGCACAATTCCACAGTCCACCATTATCAGCAAATATGCACAATTCCACAGTCCACCATTATCAGTAAATATGCACAATTCTACAGTCCATTATCAGTAAATATGCACAATCTCTGAAGTCAGTCATCTAAATAATTCCACATTAAAGAAATCTGTAACTAATGAAGTGGTTGCTGCTAGCAATCACCTTTATATTTCATGGTTTCATCGAAAAATAAAGTGTCTGTTGCCCTGCAGGAATAAATTGTCTATATTACATTAAAAAAATGATAAGCTAGTAATAATATTGCAAAAGGAAATGGATGGCAAACTGATAACGAACTCATAGTTAGTATCTTCACCAAGGAGAACATTCTCAGTGCGGCAGCATCTACCCTTTGCGGAGTAGAACCCACAACCTTCTGCATCAAAAGCAAGTACACAGCCTGTTGTGCTATAGTATTAACTTGGCAAAGCACTAAACTTCTATTCCCTGCAGCTCTCAGTTCCTTGTAAAATCTACTCAATACTCAACTGCATCTCAACTTCGCAGCTCAAGAAAACTGGAAAAAGCCAAAATGTATTGGGGGTCAAAGCCCAAAAACAGGGACACATTAAACATTGCTTGTATAATCTTGGAAAGTTGCTAGAATAAAATGTTGTGTTGCCACCATATATTTTACTGCCAAGGTCCCTGAGCAAAAACAGTCAGAGTAACATACCACTACACATCAGCTGCTTTGTAAAGAGGAAGACTGAAACTTAAATGGCTATCATTTAGTGAATTCAGTTCTCACCATAGCCGTCAACCTCTTAGTACAAAACACCTGGACAAACCCAGTAATGAGGGAATACAGCCCTCAAACATATTCAGTGAATTCAGTTCTTGCCATAGCTGTCAACCTTAGCACAAAAACCTGGACGAAGCCAATAATGGGGGAATACAGTCCCAAAAATAGGGACAAATTTAAAATATTCATCTTATAAACTTGAAAATTGCTAAAAAAAAAAAAGGTTGTGCTACTATGTATTCTGAAGAACATGAAGTTGGAAATTCAAATGCCGGTCAATTTTACTGCGGACAGAACAAAAACAATTTTCAGCAGAGACGAGCCAGGGATTAAAACTGCAGACACATCTTTGTAAAATGGCAGGGCACCAGAGCAAATCCACACAAACACAGGCAGGAGATGCACTCCACACAGAAGCCACCCCAACCAAGAATCAAACCAGAAAACCTATAGCTGTGAGGCAACAATACTACCACCACACCATCAATTATGCAAGGAATTAAACATTCAGAAACCTGAAGTCTGAAATTCAAATGCCTGTCAATTTTACTGCGGACAGAACAAAAACAATTTTCAGCAGAGACGAGGGATTAATACTGCAGACACGTCTTTGTAAAATGGCAGGGCACCAGAGCAAATCCACACAAATACAGGAGGAGATGCAGACAGAAGCCACCCCAACCAAGAATCAAACCAGAAAACCTATAGCTGTGAGGCAACAATACTACCACCACACCATCAATTATGCAAGGAATTAAACATTCAGAAACCTGAAGTCTGAAATTCAAATGCCTGTCAATTTTACTGCGGACAGAACAAAACAATTTTCAGCAGAGACGAGGCGCGGGGATTAATACTGCAGACACGTCTTTGTAAAATGGCAGGGCACCAGAGCAAATCCACACAAATACAGGGAGGAGATGCAGACAGAAGCCACCCCAACCAAGAATCAAACCAGAAAACCTATAGCTGTGAGGCAACAATACTACCGCACCATCAATTATGCAAGGAATTAAACATTCAGAAACCTGAAGTCTGAAATTCAAATGCCTGTCAATTTTACTGCGGACAGAACAAAACAATTTTCAGCAGAGGCGGGATTAATACTGCAGACACGTCTTTGTAAAATGGCAGGGCACCAGAGCAAATCCCCACAAATACAGGGAGGAGATGTAGACAGAAGCCACCCCAACCAAGAATCAAACCAGAAAACCTATAGCTGTGAGGCAACAATACTACCACCGCACCATCAATTATGCAAGGAATTAAACATTCAGAAACCTGAAGTCTGAAATTCAAATGCCTGTCAATTTTACTGCGGACAGAACAAAAACAATTTTCAGCAGGGATTAAAACTGCAGACACGTCTTTGTAAAATGGCAGGGCACCAGAGCAAATCCACACAAACACATGGAGGAGATGCAGACTCCACACAGAAGCCACCCCAACCAAGAATCAAACCAGAAAACCTATAGCTGTGAGGCAACAATACTACCACTGCACCATCAAATACGCAAGGAATTAAACATTCAGAAACCTTTAAGTCTGAAATTCAAATGCCTGTCAATTTTATTTAACATTTTTAATCAGGACAGTCTGACTTGGAACAAATAAACAATTTTCAGCAGAGGACAAGGAAGAAATAATGCAGACATGTCTTTGTAACATGGGAGGACACAAAAGCAAACCCACACAAACACAGGAGAAGATACAGACCCCACAAAGAAGGAACCCCAGCCAGGAATCAAACCCAAGAACCTGCAGCTGTGAGGCAACAATGCTACTACTACACCATCAAATATCAAGTATTGCAACATTTACAAACCACAGATATTATGAGGAACAGATCAGATCGAATATGAGGCAAAAATCTGAAATTTTTTTACAAATGGTGGTGGGTAGGGAACTCAAGTCTTTAACACCTGCATACAGGGTACAGGGTTCAAGCCTGAGGCATTCCCTACCACACCACCATAAGCACCTGGGGCATTTTCACACACACACACACACACACTCCAGTAAAGCACAAGCAGTCCGGACGCGTCCTATACTCCTGGCGGGTCTGTGCACTGTAAAAGTGCACAGACGTCTCCTTGTGTCCCCCTATGGGGATGGCGGGCTGCGCGCGCATCATCGCATCCGATAAGTCGGGACTCTAGTCTGCGAGAAATCTTAATTTTAAAAAATAATTTTTTTTTATTTTTCGTTTATTTTCTTTCTTTTTTTAATTTTTGAGGGGGCTGCAGTCCGGCAGCCCTATGCCACGAGCCGCCCCTGGCCAGAGTGCAGGCGAGGACCCACACAGGTGGATGGGCAGGGGTGCTTGCAGGAGGAATGCTGCTCATTGGGCCACTGTTGCAAGTGCCACTGAAGGAGTCACCAGACACATGTTCCGGGCTGTCATGGATGCACAACCACATAGTGAATGCCAAAACAAATAAATACTCAGGGTGCTGGATGCAGCTCTCCATGATTTACATGGTGACATACATGACCTTGTTGAGGCTACACATCAATATACTGAGGTCATGAATAGGTGGTGGGGTCAGACCATGGCAATCCGTGGCAGTGGCATATCTGCGCTAGAGCATGTGGTGGGAGATGGGCATTGGCAATGTGGATTTAGGTCATCACCAACAGCAGCTGAGAGTCTATGGAGCCATGCACCTTCACACACCCTTAGTGACAGTGACACCAGCACTACTGAAGAGGGGTTGCTGTCCACAGCACACCAGAACAAGCCATGGCCACATGTTCCTGTCCAGTCCTATCAGGCGCACAGATCCAGCAGACAGCAGTCACCATCAGGAAGGAGTACTGCATTTATACTTGGGCTTGGTGGTGCCAGTGAGACCACTGGCAGGACCATTTCCCATGTCCATGCCTGGAGATGGTGACCTGGACACCCTGCCATGTATGGTACACAGCTGTCCAATGTACCCTTGTGTAGGCCAGCCACATGGCGTGACTGTGTGTATACATACACACACATCTGTATCATAGGCAGATCACTTCCAGACACACACAGCACCTCTGCACAGCCAATCTATTGGATACCCCCTCCAAACACACACACATGATGTCAACCATATGGCCCAACCTAGGCCTCTGGCAAACCTACACCACACCCTGTGCATATGGTGATACCTGTGCCACATCCCTGTCATCCATACCATCCATGCAGGGACATGCTAATATGGGTCTGATGCACAGGGTGAATTCAGAACACTGTAGCTATGTAATACTATGTAAAGTGCTGTCTGCTTGCATTTGTTATGGGTATACATACAGGTGTATGTACCGTATTAACAAGGAGGCATTATTGCTGTTAGTACCACAGACTGAATGTAGTCTGACTTGCTATATTCTGTTAGTGTTCAGGTGTCCTTGTGTCTGCAGGCTGTGGCCATGCTTACATTCCCAAGAGGGCAGAGTGGGAATACACCGACCATGTCATAGGCAAGGTATGGCTTTATATGTACATGTACCAGATGTGTATGGATGCAACAGTGTGTGAGGGACACTGTTACATACCCCTTATCACAGACAGGTAGCCTTCAAACATGTTAGCTCAGTGTTCTCTACAACCACAGGCTCATATATACAGAACAGGTTACTGCGGTACTGTCAGCAGGTCCCTCACAAGCATAGCCATTACATTAACTGCAACCGATTCACCAGTCAATACCTGTTGGTGCTGCTATTTCTGTACCATACACTCAAACCTGATGCAGTTGATGAGGGCATGCATGATACTGTGTATGACAGGTCTGTGGTATGTATTCCTGAGTCCTCCGTGTGGAACAGGGAGATAAAATGGTATATCCTTTGCATACACACAGTAAGGACTGACACAGGGGATGTGCACACAGTAATATAAACACAATTGGCAATAGACAGATTAGTAAACCTACATTTCCACCTTGGTATATTGTACTACTACATACACATGACATGCCCCACATAGATGATATGCATGGGACATAAGACACTACCTCTTAAAACACGTAATATTCTAAATGCCTCCATGGATGGTGAGATAACCCACCAGACATATGATGTGTTGTCATGTAGTGCTTCTACAAGCCTAGACAAGTGATAGTGTAGCAGACGTTGTGTCAGCATGATGTTTCAGGTGGCTATGATGCATGATGCTGACATGTGTGTCACTACCCTCACTGTGGCCAATTTGGCAACAATATCACATACAATGGTATTGTTAAGGGTCACAGACCACATATAGTTTGCCACAAAAAAAGGTCTAAGCTTGTTTCCTGCCTTTCCTGTAACTAGTCTAGTCCAGATACAGCTTTGATGTATCTAGGACTGTTTGTAAGCATCTGAGTGCTGTAAAAAGTCTGCTCTTCAATTGTTCCCTTAGGTTTTCTAGTTCTCTCCTCTCCTGCACATTTACTAGCTTATTAGCCTAGCACTTTACGAGTCTTCTTGTAGCAATTATTGTAGCACACAAAAGTGCTACCAGCACTAAATGTTCTACAAGGAAACAGCTCCAGTACTTATTATTAATGCCCACCCCTCTTGGCATGTAGAAAGATCAGTTCCTTGAGGTTTCTGCTATTAAACTGGTGAACTTGGGCATCCTGAGGCAATGTAGCAACTGCCTCATGTACACTGACAACCCTCTTATCTTACCTCCCAACACCCAGACTTGTGAGAGATGCACTTATAAATCCAAATTGGAAGACACTCACTCTCCAGCCAAGACCAGAATAGCTGATCAAGAGGAGAAGGTCAATACTTGCACCACACCACATGGAACACATAGCCCTCCAAAACACACACCAGCCCTGCCTTCACATAAAAGCACAAACCACACACCCACCTTCAAGGAGGCTCTCATTACAAATCTACCAAACAGCAGAGGCCTCCAAGGCAGAAATGCACTTGACCACCACAACACCAGTCACGAGACACATAACTATCCTAAACAGTGAGCCACTCAACCAAAGCCACTATGGCAAAACAAATGCCTAACACATTAGTCATAGATGACTCGATAGTGATATACACTGATGTCCCACTCACTAGTTCGAATAAGGAGAAAGTAACAGTCAGCTGCCTGTCAGGCACATATGTCAAACAGAGCATCTGACTGGCCCTCTTCAAGAAAAATCTTACTGAATAAATGTGAAATAGAATACTCATCCCGGGGATCACTCAAGTGGCTCTACTCAACAGATGCACTGGGAACTAATGTCAGGTGGCATGATGCCAGCGTAATCCTATGGGCTAGGCTTAGTGGTTTAACATGCTGCATGTGAGGCAGATGCTGTTTCCATGTTAAGTAAAGTAATGCCATTGGGAGGTGGTAAACAGGCATGAATGGTACACCAATCAAAATGGTATCAGCCAAACAGGATATGACCTTCACCCAGAGAGAGAGAGACACACACACACACACACACACACACACACACACACACACACACACACACACACACACACACACACACACACACACACACACACACACACACAGTTGTCAGTAATGGGATTAGAAAACCTACCTATCTAGTTATTTCAATTATAGTGTCATGCAGTTATCAGATATGCCACGGAGCTTACATAATTTCCCCAACTCCCAAGGTACTTCTAAGGTGAATGACATCAGCAGGCCTAGTGATGGGACATTTACAGGGTGGTAGACAAATCAAAATGGTATAACACACACAGTATATGATTCTCACAGACACACACACAGTTGCCAGTATTGAGATTACAACTCCTCCCTATCTAGTAATTTCTACTATAGTGTTACACAGGTATTAGATGTGCCACAGGGCTTATACAATTTCACCTAGTCGAAAGGTACTTCTAAGGTGAATGACATCAACAGGACTAGTAAATTGGAGTGAGAGGAAGTGTAAAGGGTGGTGCACAACTCAAAATGGTATAACACAAAACAGTTTACCCAATACATTAGTCACTGGTGACTTTATAGTAAGGCACACTGATGTCCCACTCACTAGGTTAAATAAGGAGAAAGTTATGGTCAGCTGCCTGTCAGGTGCCAGGATTCACCACATAACACATGCACTTGGGTCAATCCACAACAAGTGCAAGCATGACTCTGTCATTTTTCATGTTAGCATGATAGACCTAAGACGTACCTCCCTGAACTACATTAAAAGAGACATGGAGGAACTCTCGGATCTTGTAGCCCAGGCGTGTATGACCCTAGTCCTGAGTAGCATACTACCATCATCTAGAATGATACCACAGTACAAGCAGAAAATGATTGACTTCAACAATTGGCTAAGTGTCTGGTGTCATTCAAAGGGGAGCCAGTATCTGTCTGCCTAGGATGACATGATCGACAGACCTCAATAGTTTGCCAGAGATGGCCTGCATCTGTTACCCTGGGATTCCGGATACTGGCACAGGCTCTTGCCACCCATATAGTGCCTTTTTTAGGCAATGCCCTGAAGACAAAATTATCACCATAACCACTGTAAAACAAACACAACCTGAGGGTAATGCTACTCAATGCTAGGAGCCTGAATCTCAAAATGCACTCAATCAATTCACTCATAAAACTGGAGAACATCGACCTCTGTGCAGTAACAGAGACCTGGTTCAAGGCTCCAGAGAACATCCCAGCACTACCAGGCTACACACCATAACACACCTTTCAACCCCCAAACCTTGATTGAAGCCTCAAAGGTAGTGTGGACCAAAGCCCCTAAGGAGGCAGTGTATCCATCTTCATAAAGAATTCGCACACCTCCAGACTGGTTGCCCAACATAATGCATCAGAGATACTACAGGTACAACTTACACTGGATAAAATGGCAATCCAGGTTGTAGCCTACTATAGATACCCCAGAATGTCCCAAGACTCACACTCTGCATTCTTAAACACTCTGGAAAGTATTAAGGTACAACCCAATACCCTTATACTGGGGACTTTGACTACCCCACCATTAGCTCCGAAAATTACTCCTGCTACAACTCATTTGCCCAACAATTTCTGGAATTCATTAACTCCAATGCCCTGGAACAACTCATTCTCACCCCCACTAGAGGTAGATACATTTTCAATCTGGTTATCACAAACATGGGGGACCACTGCTCTACACCAGTGATCAACTCCTCCCTGGTCAGATCTGACCATAAGTTAATCACAGTCGATATTCAAATCCCACCCTCACCCCCATGAAGGAAACCACAGTGAAAAACTTCTCCAAAGCCAATTTTGTGCTTCTAAAGACAGAAGTGGCAAACTTCACATCACCCACGCAAACAGGGAATGGATATATGGCCTCTGAATTATTCACCAAGGTGCTGAAGGTGGTGTATGAGCATTTACACAAGTGCATGGATCAGGCCATACCTAACAGAACCAAGATCATGTCCTCCATAAAACAGAAGCCAATCTGGTGGTCCCCAGCCATTAACAAACTCTACAACAGAAGAAAAAAACTGTTGCAGAAAAGGGCAAGGACCCAAGACTGGAAAAGGTCCCTTGCAAGTCTCAGCAAAACACTGAGATCTCTCATCAAAGCTTCCAAAACTAGTTATGAAAACAAAATTGCAACAGATGCTAAAGATAACCGCAAGGCATTTGTTTGTTACATCAAAAACCTGCATAACAATATGCAGGGGTGCTCTGACCTACTACACAATGGCACCACTTATACTGAACCAACAGATATTGCCAATATCTTGGCAGACAGGTTTAGTGCAAACCTTACCCCCACCCCCAAAAGGGCCCATCCAAATACCCAAGGAATGCCAAATCCCTTATATCACGGCTGGTCAGGTAGAAGTCACACTATCCAAAGCCAAAAATACAGCTTCCATGGGACCTGATAATATACTTGGCTGTGTACTACATGAATTACAAAGGGAACTGGCACCTCACCTAAGTGCCCTGTTCAACCACAGCTTCACATCAGGCATTGTTCTCCCTGAATGGCATACTGCTACAGTCATTCCATCCACAAAGGGGGAGCGACTATTGACACAGGAAACTAGTGCTCCATCAGCCTGAGGAGCCTGATCTGTAAGGCCATGGAGCGCATTGTTATGGACCTAATAAATAGTGATACTGGGAATCTTCAATGCCTGGTTCCCTCAAAATTTGGGTTTGTGAAGGGCAGATCGTGTCTGCTGAACCTGATAGACTTCTTCGAATCTGTCACCAAAGCAGTCAATGAAGACAAGGCAGTCCATACAGCCTACCACAATCTGGCCAAGGCCTTCAACACTATTCCCCCACTCAGTGATCATTGACAGACTCACCAACCTAGGCATCAACCCCTACATCATAAGATGGGTTGCCAAGTGGCTCATGGACAGAACCCACATGGTGAAAGTAGCGGACTCCAAATCCAACTACTGGGCAGTCACAAGTGGTGTCCCACAAATATCGGTCCTGGGTCCTCTCCTGTTTGGTATATACTTTTCTGCAATTCAGGCAAACACCAAAGGGCTCTGGTTGACCAAGTTTGCTGATGATGGCAAACTAGGAGCTATTATTGACTCTCAAGCTGGCATCAAAATCCTACAAAAAGGCCTCACAGATACCACTGACTGGTGCCAGAACCATGGTCATAAGCTCAATGACAAAAAGTGCATCATCATCCCCTTTGGGAAAAACTCAGTGCCCCCAAACTACCACATCGGTAGCCCTCTCAACTCCCAAGGTGTGATAAGAGATCTAGGGACACAAGTGGGTAGCAACATCTCCTTTGACAACCATGTGGCCACTGTAGTTAGAAAATCCTTCTATATGGCACACCTCATTACAAAGGGTTTCTCTTTAAAGTAGAAAGAAGGTCATAATCCCTCTGTACTCATCCCTCATTAGACCCATTATAGAGTACAATGCCCTTTTTGGCATGTACCTCACTAGGCACCTGCAACAATTGCAGAGGTCACAGAAATTCCTCACAAAGAGGATCCTAGGACTCAAACACTTGCCCTATAAAGACAGACTCAAAAAAACTGCAGTTATACTCCATCCCATATCGCCTACTTAGAGGCAATCTCTGCTTGGCATACAAAGCCATGTCAGCCCCAGTGTTACTAGACATGCTTCATCTGAATAAGAGTCAATCCCTCCACACCACATGGTCCAAGGACTTCAACCTCATCACCACAATAAACAGAACCTGCTGGGGGACAGGTTCCTAACCAAGAGACTACCCATACTCTGGAATAAACTTCACATTCATGTCAAGCAGAGCACCTCACTGGCCCACATCAAGAAAAATCTTGATGAGTGGATGGGTATCAGGAAAGTCAACCCAGAGATCATTTCAACAGCCTTGCTTGATAGGGGTACAAGGAACTAACGTCCAGAAATAGGATGGCTGGGTATGTTCTCTGGCTAGGTTTGTGTTGGCTACAGGGCCATTAGCCTAGTACTCACCTATGAACCTATGAACCTAAGAGGAAACTGGATGAGTGGATGGGGCACCATAAATTCTTACTGGGGATAGCACTCACAGCCCTCCTGGACATGGGCAGTCATCACCAAATGCATTATTGGGTATTGAATAGTACCTTTATGTTATTACATTGGGTTGAAATAGCTAGGCTTAAAATGACCTCCATGTTGATAGCCTAGTAATCTCATATGATCCTAACAGGCAAGCCACCAGGCTTATACAATTTCACCTAGTCCAAAGATACTTGCAATGTGAATGACATCAACAGGACTAGTAAGTTAGGGTGAGGGGAAGTGTAAAGGGTGGTACACAACTCAAAATGGTATAAAACACACAGTATTTGATTCTCACACACACACACTTGCCAGCATTGAGATTAGAAAACCTGCTTATCTAGCTATTTCTACTTTAGTGTTACACAGTTATTAGACATGCCATGGGGCTTATACAATTTCACCTTGTCCAAAGGTAATTGTAAGGCTAATGACATCAACAGGACTAGTAAAATAGGGTGATGGGAAGTGTAAAGGGTGGTACACAACTCAAAATGGTATAACACACACAGTATAAGATTCTCTCACACACACACACTTGCTAGTATTAGGATTAGAACTCTTGCCTACCTAGTTATTTATACTACAATGATACACAGTTACCACATGCGCTACAGAACTTTACTGGAGTAACAACTGGCTAACGTTGCTGATAACTGAACAGTTGAGGTAAAGTATCACAGGTGGCAGAAAGTCTGCCTTCAGTTTTTCCCTTAGATCTTGCTAGTTCTTTCTCTCTTGCACTTCAAATAGCATAATAGTTTTGCACCTCAAGAGGTTATTGTATCAATAAGTGTAGCACACCTGGGAGCCATCAGCAGTAATCGTTCCTCACAGAATTAGCCACCACTACTTAGTAGTAATGACCACCCCTCCTGGCATGATTGAAGTGCAGTTTTTTGTGCTTTCACCAATTAACCAGGTGCACTTGGCCATTCTGAGGCACTGTTGCAACTGCCTCATGTACACAGACACCCCTCTCCTCTAAACTCCAAACACTCAGACTTGTGAGAGTTACCCCTATATCACCAAATTTGGAAACATGCACTCTCCAGTGAAGACTGGACTAGCTGATCAAGAGGATAAGTTCAACACCTGCACTACACCATGTGGAACACATAGCTTGCCGCAACACCCAGGATCACAGCCCTGACATTCACTCACAAACCACAGACACACCTTCACAGAGGCACTCAATGGGCATTTACACCACCAACACAGACCAGCAAGACAGACACCCACTTGGCCACCACAACACAGCACATGCCAAAGGAGACATATGTCACCTACACAGTGTGCCCCTCAACCTAAGCCCCTAAAGCTAACAATCTTGCCCAATACAGTAATCAGGGGTGACTCAATATTGAGGCCCACAGATGTCTGACTCACTAGATTGATTATGGAGAAGGTAACAGCTAGCTGTCTATCACATGCCAGCATCCAACACATGACACACCCAGTCAGGTCACTCCGCACAACAACTACAAGTATCACTCTGTCATTATCCATGTGGGTATGAATGACCTGAGATGCACCACTCTGGACTACATGACAAGAGGCATGTTTGAGGTCTCAGATTATGTGGCCCAGTCAGGTATGACAGTAGCCTTGAGCAGTATACTACCATCACCCAGAATGATGCTGCAGTACTAACAACAAATGATTGACTTCAACATCTGCTTACATGTTAGTCATTTTCATGGGATCCAGTCTCTCTCTGCTTATGATGACATGATTTGCAGATCTCAGTGCCTTGCCAGAGATGGCCTGCATCTGTCACCCCTGAGTTTCCAGGTACTGGCTAAGTCTCTTGCTACTCCCATAGTGCCTTTTTAGACAGTGTTACAAATCACATTACCACAGTAACAGCTGGACATGATAGCAATCTGAGGGTCATGTTGCTCAACAGTAGACATCTAACTATCAAAGTGCAGTCACTTAAAGCAAGCTTCAAAATGGAGAACATTGACAGTTGTACTGTAACAGAAAGCTGGTTTACAACACCAGATAGCAACCCTGTGCTAACAGGCTATGATGCATTCCACAGCTGTGAGCCGCAAAACATGGACCACAGCTCCACAGGTGGGGGTGCCTCCATATTCATAACATATATGCACAACTCCAGACTAGTATCCCAGCATAATGCATCTGAGATACTTCAGGTACAACTGACTGTGGGTAATAGTGCAATCCAGGTCATACCCTGCTATGGGTCCACATCCATGTCCCTAGACTTTCAATCCACATTCCTCAACACCATAGCATTTATCAAGGTCCAACCCAGCATTGACATAGTAGGAGACTTCAAGTACCCCTCTGTCAGCTTGGAAAGGTAGTCAAGCACCAATAGACTGGCCCAACGCTTCCTGAAATTAATCAGTTCCAATGCCCTGGATTGGCTCATACTGATCCCCTGTAGAGGATGCAACAATCTTGACCTGCATTGATTACTTACATATGGTGCCGTTGCTTGACAACAATAGTCAATTCCTACCTGGTCAGATCCAAACATGTTGCAATCACCATGGCAATCCACATCTCAATCACAGTCTCCACAAAGGTAACCACCTTGAAATAACTCTCCAAAGCTGACTTTGGAGTCATAAAAACAGGGATGGATGACTTCACTGCCTCCATGCCATTGGTAATTTGCTGCATGACTGTTGACTCACACACAAATGCACTGTACAAACATGTACATGAATGCATGGTACTAGCCATAGCCAACAGAACTAAGATGCTGTCTTCCAAAAACTAGAAGCCAATGCGATGGTCCCTTGACATTACCAAAGTGTACAACAGAAGGAATACACTGTTGCAGAAAAAGGTGGTGTCCCAAGACTGGTAAAGTCCCTTATTAACCTAAACAAGAACTTGAGATCCCTCATGGAATCATCTACAGCCAACTATGAAGGCAGAATTGCACAAGACACCAACAACAATCACAAAAACCTTTGCTAGTTATACCAACAACCTCCACAACAATACCCACAAGTACTATGAGTTACTGCACAATGCTAACTCCTATTCTGAGCCTACAGATATTGGCAACTGTCTTGCAACACATTCAGTGCCAGATTTACCCCTCACTCCCCCCTAAGGGAACAATCACAATAGCAGATGAATGCCAGGCACCCAGCATTACTGTAGCCCTGGTTAGACCTGCATTGTCCAAGGGCAAGAATACAGTTTCCATGGGACCCAAACATATCCAAGGCTGTGTTCTACATGATGTACAAAGAGATCTGGCACCACATCTGTGTGCATGTTTAGTCACAGTCTCACCTCAGGCTTTGTCCTTCCAAAATAGCACACTGCTACAGTCATCCCTCTCCATAAAGGGGCAGCAAATACAGACCTTGGGGATTATTGGCCCATTAGCCTGATGAGTCTGCAATGTACAGGTATGGACCGCATCATCAGGGACCTGATTCAAACACTGGATCCCACACAGTTTGGGTTCATGAAGGGCTGATCCTGTCTCCTGAACCTGATTGATTTCTTCGAGTTAGTCTCCAGAGTCATGGACAAGGGTATGGTGATCCACACAACCTATCTGGACCGCACCAAGGCCTTTGACACTGCCCCCACCTGCGGAATCATAGATAAACTTACATAGCTGGGCATTAATCCCTACATCAATTGATGGGTTGCCAACTGGCTTACTGACAGAACCCACACTGTAAAAGTAGCTGACTCCAAATCCAGCTCCAGACAAGTGACAAGTGGAGTACCTCAGCGCTCAGTCCTGGGACCACTCTTGTTTGGCATCTACTTCTCTGAACTACAGTCCAACACTAAGGGACTCTGGCTAACAAAGTTTGGAGATGACTGCAAACTGGGAGACATTACTGAATCCCTAAATTATGTGGATATTCTACAAAAGGGCCTTACAGAAACAGATGCTTGGTCCCAGAGTCATGGGCTCAAGCTCAATGCCAAGAAATACATAGTTATCCCCTTTGGGAAAAAAACTTGTACCCATGAATTACTACATAGGTGGCAGTACACTAAACACTGAAAGTGTGATAAGAGACTTAGGAACACAGGTGGACAGTGTTTTCACCTTTGATAACCACATCGCCATAACAGTCAGGAAATCCTTCTATGTGGCACATTTCATTACTAAGGGCATTTCATCCAGAAAAAAGGAGGTCATTGTCCCACTGTACTCATCTCTCATTAGACCCATTATAGAAAACAATGCCTCATTTGGTATGTACCACTCAAGACATCTACAACAACTGGAAATGCTGCATAAATACCTCACTAAAAGAATCACAGGCCTAAAGCAGATGCCCTATGCTAACCATTTAAAAAAAACCCACCTATACTCTGTCGCATATCGTCTACTTAGAGGCGATCTCTGCTTAACATACAAGGCTATGTAAAACCCAGCGCTGTTGGACATGCTACACTTAAAGAAATCCCAATCCCTCAGAAACACACGCTCCAGGGATCTAAGCCTTGTCATCACAATGAACAAAACATGCTGGAGGGATAGGCTCCTGACCAAGAGACTCCCCAGACTCTGGAATAGACTGCCCATACATGTCAAGCAGAGCACCTCTTTGGCCCTCTTCAAAAGGAGCCTTGATGATTGGATGGGAGATAGGAAATTCACCCCAGGGATCATGTCAGTCACCCTGCTAGCAGGGGTCCAGGGAAGCAAATACTGTGGGAAGAAATAGCCCAGGAATTGTTATGGCAAGACTTGTATAGACCCTAGGTCCAATAGCCTAGTACCAACCTATGAACCTATGAACCTATGATTGACAAAGATATAGGTAATCTCTTAACTTTGGACCCCACACAGTTTGGCTTTGTGAATGGCAGACCATGCCTGCTCAATGTGGTTGACTTCTTTGAGTGAGTCACCAGGGCTGTGCATGGCAGTAAGGCACTGCATACAGCCTACCTCAATCTGGCCAAGGGTTTTGATACCATTCCTGTCCGGAATTATTGATAAACACACCAAACTAGGCATCAACCCCTACATCAGTAGCTATATCAGTAGATAGGTTGCAAATTGGTTCACAGGACACACAGTGTAAAAGTGGCAAACTCCAAGTCAGACAGCCAAGCAGTCACAAGTGGAGTCCCACAGGGATCAGTACTGGGTAATCTACTGTCCGGAATCTACTTCTCAGGAGTCCAGCCCAACACAGAGGAACTCTGGCTGACCAAGTTCACAGAGGACTGCAAGCTGGGAGCCATCAATAATGCCACAAGTGATGCAGACATCCTACAGAAAAGCCTCACTGAGCCAATGAGTGGTGTGGAAACCATGGCAAGAAGCTTAACACCACAAAATGCATCATCATCCCCTTTGGTAAAACACTCAGTTCCCAGTAAGTACCACATTGATGGGAGCCCAATGGACACTGTAGGCATTATAAGAGATGTGGGGACACAGGTTGACAGCAACTTCTCCTTCAAACACCACATTGCCACTGTGGTCAGGAATTCCTTCTGTGTGGCACATTGCATTACCAAGGGTTTGGCATCCAAGAAGACAGAGATAATCATCGCTGTCTACTCTTCCCTTATTAGACCACTCAAGTATTATGGCCGATTTGGCATGTACCTCACTAGAAACCCGCAGCAGCTGGGGAGGCCACAGAAGTACCTCACAAAGAGGTTCCTAGGCTTTAAACACATGTCCTACACAGACAGACTCAGAAGACTCCACCTATTCTCTATGTCATATCACCTACTTAGAATCTGTGTTTGACTTACAAAGCCATGTCTGACCCAGATCTTTTAGAAATGCTACATATGAAGACATCCCAATCCCTCCACACCACACATTGCAGAGACTTCTACCTCATTACCACAATCGACATAACATGCTCGTGGGACAGGTCCCTCACCAAGAGACTGCACATGTCCTGGAATTCACTTCCCATACATGTCATGCAGAGCAACTAGCTGACCCTGTTTCACAGAAATCTTGATGAGTGGATGGGTAATAGACAGTTCACCCCAAGGATCATTGCAGTGGCTCTACTTGATACAAGAACTGGGAAGTAACATCTGGTGGCAGGGCCCTTCTATGGGCTGGGCTTGTAAAGGCTCCTGGGCCATTAGCCTACTAGAAATTATAAACCTATAAGAGGAATGACATCAGCAGGATTGATAAAGTGGGGCAATGGGTGTTAAAACTTATCAAAATACTTCGCCCAACAAACAAACACACCTATACACACACACACACACACACACACACACATTTGCCAGATGTGAGGGTAGAACCCCGGCCTAACTAGTTATTTGTACTATAGTGTTACACAGTTATCACATGTGCTGCAGAGCTTACTGAACTGACACATGGCCAAATGTACTGATATGGGGAATTACATCAGTAGGACTGATAAAGTAGGGCAGTGGGTGGGAAACATATCAAAATACTTCAGCCTACAAACATACACACACATATTTGCCAGATACAAGAGTAGAACCCCTGCCTTACTATTTTTTTCTACTATAGGGTTAGGCATTTATCACATGCATTACTGAGCTTACTGGGCTGAAAGCTGGCCAAAGTTGCTGATAAAGGGAATGACATGAGCAGGACTGATAAAGTGGGGCAGTGGGAAGTGTTGTGGGTGGGAATGGCAAAAAAACTGTCTCACCTACACACAAACAAACAAACCCCCTCAGTCTTGCACATACACACTTGTCATACACACAGTTGGCAGTATTAGGTTTAGAACTCCTACCTATCTAGTTACTTGTACTATAGTGTTACACAGTTATCACACATGCTACAGAGCTTACAGTGATAGCAGGTGTCCAATGGTACTTCTAAGGTGAATGACAGCAGCAGATTTTGTGCAGTTGGGTAATGTGAAGTGTACTGAGTGTGAACAGTCTGCTAATACTTAGACCTACAGAGACACACACGCATGTGATGTGATATTAACAGCCCAACCTCAGTACTATTACACAATGGGGCTCATCTTTTATGCTTGCATGTGCCACTGTTTAACACCAGTATGCCACTGTCCACAGCAGGACATCACTGTATGCCATTCAGGGTACCCATGTGTGTGACCCTTGCTGCTGTGTCTATTCCCCTGTGTCTCTCTGTCTATCACTGTCTGTCTCTCACTTCCCCACATCTATGTGTGTGTATGCATGACATATATAGTTATCTGTTGGCCATATATGTCTGCATGTGTGTCACACACAACAGATGCGGATATATCACATATGGGCTACCTGCAGCTAGCTAGTAATAATCCTGTCTGATGTGTGTAAGGACAGTTAAGGTGTACATAGCTGTCTGTATGCACAGATATATTTGCACAATATAGTCATACAGACCATTGTAGATTCCAACATGTCTTGTAATTCTCTTGTGATGTGTAGGAGCATGCCCAGTGTGACCTTGTATAGTTAGAGTGGGACTCCATTCCAGAGATAAGTGTACTCCAGTCTAGCGTTTTGTGTGCTACAGACATACCTCTCAGAGGTATGAAGGACTTTCCTCAGGGTAATGGTTTGTTTTAGCAGACATTTTCTGACATATCTGTATTCTGACAGTGCAATGTGCTGTGTCATTACCTGTTTTCAGACATCCTCAAATCATCACAGTGCTTTACCAGAGGAATACAAGTCATATGTGTAAACTGATATATAATGGCAGCAATGTACATTCTTGCCCAACAGGGCCAGTTGGGATGTGTTGCTACAGCCAGTTGAGTTATAGTCCAGCAACTTGTTGATATACTGGCTGAGGATCTTCTGCTTCTGTGGTATCTGTGTAACCTGGGATGTGATATCCTGGTGTGGCCATATCTGTCTGCTGTACATTTTTTGGCAGATTGTCCAGGTGTTTGGCTAGGGGTTTTGTCCAGTCTGTATAAACATGTGTATTTATGGCAAGTTATTTCAGTAAAATTGAAGAGTGATGTTACAAAATATTGGCAGACATTACTATGTCAACCTACATAACCTTCAGATGATTCCTGCTACTGCAAACCCCTCACCCTACCAACTTTCTCAGTATGTCAGGGCAATATTTACCGCACATGCCTATCATTGTGCCTTTGTTCCACATTTACTTCTGCCCTTGTTCAGACATGTTCCTGTCAGAGGTTTGGCCTTATGGGTGTGGGTACAGACTGCATTGTACTGTGCAGGCATGTCCATTATATACAACAGCAGACATAAAACAAGGAAAAAAGCCATATTGACAATGACCACTGGCAACAGTACCAAGAAGCATGATTATTCACAAAAGCCCTATCACCTCGGCTACACAGCCCTCAAGAAGTCCATTATATGTGTAGGTTATTCCACATAGCACTGTGACTTTCAGGTATATTAGTGGCAAAGCAATAGGTTTCACTGACATGCATAATATTTGGCACTGCAGTTATCTGTGCATGGCCCTGTGACAGACAGCCTGTATCTAGGGCAGTATAAGATGACAACCCAGAGAACATGCTGGCCAGATCCTGACAGTATTACTCACACATGGACATAGCTCATTGGCCCCTGCATATTGAACACATGCAACATTTTGTGTGTATTAGGACAGCCCTACCAATCTGGTTATGCTGCAATTTCCCTGCAAACATACATGTTACTGCATTTCTGTGGGTATATGGGTGTGGGCACAACTGTCAACATTAGACATTTGCAGAGACTGTGTTGATTTTTGCTTTACATTTTGATTCCATTTACCATACTATTGTGCCCTGTCTTGCGGACTACAGGCATATCAGTAAGAAACACAGCTGAGATTGTCATGGCATACATTTGCATGCTAGACTTATTACCCTTCAGAGCCTTACTGCAACTGCGAGACCTGCTGTGCTATGATTGTGTGGGTCTGTAGGGTGAGGTGATTCGACATTGCTGCCATTTGTGAAGCTTTCCCAGACATTTCTCTCTGGTTTTCTACAGCTTACTTACTGTGTGGGTCTGAGGGGTGGGTTTGGGACCCCAACTGATATCCATGGCTGTGAGCTATGACCCCCCTCTCAGTTAGTTGGCCCCACACATATACTGCAGTGAGATTTGCCACCTTGGGTGCTACTGCGTAGTGTTGAGAGGCCAGTATCGGGCAGACATTTCTTGGTGTCCCACATAGCTGTCATTTGTCTGCTGCTATCCCAGTAGTCCACCCCATTCCCTTGCATGCATGCAACAATACCATACATATGCTAGCAGACCATACTGATACATTAGTTTACTGTTAAGGCAACTGACTTACCTCATGCCTGAGGCAGTTGTGTGTATGGAGCTTTAGGGCTGCCTATGTTGGATACACACAGTACACTGCCTAAACATGGTAAGTTGCCGATAGTGTGATATGTGTGTCATCCCTTTTTACTTTGTGTGTGAGTAGAGAGAGGTGTCAGTCCCTGTGTACCTACAGTGTCAATGTGTGCTATGCATTGCCTCTTTGCCAAGGCCAGGCCATACTGGGCATGCCTCCGTCTGCCTACAGGGGCTGGCTCAGGAGGTTCCTTATCCGAGTCCCTCTGTGCCTGTGCCTGTGGGGACCTTGGCAATGGTGGTAGGCTGTGTGGCCCTTCCCCATCCTGTTCCTGCTACAGTTATTTCCGCAGTACCATATTGTGTAGCATGGCACATACTATGAACATGTGTGCAAATGTGAGAGGAGAGTACTGCAAGACTCCACCAGATATGTCCAGGCAGCAGAACCGTGAATTCTCTATAATGATCCTGGTTTGTGCGTGTGCCTCATTATGGCATTCTTGAATGGGTGTTTGTGCATTTCTGATGGGAGTCATCATCCACTGCTCCAGTGCATAGCCAGCATCCCCCACCTTATGGCCATATGGGATGTCCCCCTGGCAAATCCCTGATACAGCTGTGAGGAATCCCAGATGTGGGAGTCGTGATAGCTTCCAGGGCTGATAGCACACACATTCATGATAATGCCCTGGGCATTGCACACAACCTGGCAGTTGATGGAGGGGAAGCCCTTGCAGTTTATGTAGACCCTACCCTGCTCACCGGGTGGTGCTTTGATGTGGATGTGCATGCAGTCTATGACACCCAGTACCTCCAGGCATTTAGCTACATGGTGGGAGAGGTACATATTGCTGATCAGTTCCTCATGGGTGTTGGGGAAGTATATGTGGTCACGGGCATTTGGTAGCATAGCATCCAGGAACTGGTGGAGTACTCTGGATGCAGATGCCTATGACACCCCCATGTTATCCCCAGTAGGTCTTTGGAAAGTACCTGTAGCTGGTATTCTTAGGGGTACACATACCTTAGTAGCCACTGGGATGGGTTCCCCTCTGTTCATTCTAGATGTGAGGCGAGGCTGGCACAGCTCCACAATTTGCTGAAGTATGTCCCTGTCCACCCTGTAGTGCTCTACTATCTCCATGTCATGTAGCCCCTGGTAGGTTACCCTGGGTCTGAATACTCTTATCCTCCTCCTGAGTCTGGAGCAATTGTCAGCATTATCCTCCTCTCCACCCTCAGCCTCTGGCACATACTGAGGAATCAAAGCAATAGCAGCCTCAAACATTTTTCCAGTTAAAATTCTCCCGCATGTATACACCAATTATGCAGAGTTTGTGAGACAAACCAGACTGTAAGGTGTTTTCATACTGTATACTGTGGTGCTACAGATGCTGTCTGTATGATTGGCTGAATATGATACATTCCAGCTGCCACCTATATTGCTCATGGCTTTGATTTGGCCACTGTGAGTGTTAGAGGCATTACTGGTAATTTGTGCATGATTGCCTTTATTCTGCTGTTGCCTTTTTTCAAATTATTTTTTACTTACATCTCCTCCCACTTTCAGCTATGCAGCCACCTGCCAGCTGTATTATTATGTGCTTTACCTGGCCCATTGTATTTTGCAAGGGTCCCATATTACTGATTTCTACTTCATATTTCTCTTTTATTGTGCTGTTTCCATTTAATTTTTTTTACATCTCCTCCCATTTTCAGCTATGCAGCCACCTGCCAGCTGTATTATTATGTGCTTTACCTGCCCATTGTATTTTGCAAGGGTCCCATATTACTGATTTCTACTTCATATTTCTCTTTTATTGTGCTGTTTCCATTTATTTTTTTTTACATCTCCTCCCATTTTCAGCTATGCAGCCACCTGCCAGCTGTATTATTGTGCGCTTTACCTGGCCCATTGTGAGTTGCAAGAGTCTCATATTAGTGATTTCTACTTCATTTCTCCTTTATTGTGCTGTTGTCCTTTTATTTATTTATTTATTTTATTTTTTTTTACATCTACTCCCATTTCAGCTATGCAGCCACCTGCCAGCTGTATTAGTGAGTTCTTTCAATGGCTCTTTCTGTGTTGCAGTATCCCATATTGCTGTCTGTACTGCATTTTCCTTGTCCTGCTATTTTCTTTTAATTTTACATTGTCCTTGCTGTTTAGTCCCCGGTGTGCCACCCAGACCCATTTAGCTAGTGTAAACAGCAAGAAATGGCCCTCCCCTGGCTGTGAACATGCTTCTCAGTTCATGGAATAAGAGTAAACAGCCACAGACACACCCCCTCGCTTAGCTGTGCTTAGCTAAGGAGAAACCAGCCAACAGAGCTCCAATGTTCTCACAGCAAGCATGACACACCCCCTTTTCATGTTACTTGCTCCTCCTGCCTACACGATCATGTTAGAGCACCTACACGGTTAGGTACAGTCTGACATGTAGAAGAAATTTGTGATTTAGTATAAGTCCCCTCATTAACATACCCCACTGCCTTCAACCCTAATTACTGCACTACACACAAGCCTTCCCCCTTAGCAACCACTGTTCCTGGCCATTGTTTACTTTCTGCATGCCATCGACTATAATGGCAAAATGCAGAATTCCCTAATGTTCATGTTTTCACCTTTCTTTTTCCTTTTCTGCCCCCTCCCACTAGCGTACCACTTCCCATGCATTCAATAGTCAAGATCAGCCAACAAAAATAAAACTTTAAATTATTTTTCTTTGAAGCAGTTTTGTATGCCAATGGCCATATATTTGGCCATTGGTATGCATAACCACTCTAAAACATGCCTTATCGAGTACTGACATAACTCCGTTGTGTAATTTGCAGAAATGTATTTGGTTAGTAACCAAATACATTTCTGCATCTTTCACTGTTCCAGCACAGAGACCTGCTGACTTCCTGGATCACTAGATCAGTTCATTTGCATGGTTTTCACCAGCAAATGAGCTGATTAGCATCCAGCATGGCTTTCCATTTTGGAACAGTGTAGGCCCACTCATGCACATCCAACTGGATTGCAAAGCGGCCATTTTCCATTCAGGAGCGGTTACACAGCTCCTGCATGGAAAATTTCACTGTGAATCCTGGGGTATAGTTTTCCAGGCATGAACATTGAAATAAATTTACACATAGCACAAAAGGGAAACTATGCAGAAAATGGCTGTCAAAATTAGACCATACTCTAACAGGTTGTTTTTGAGCATATCAGATATTTGAAAATAGTAGAAATATAGTCATAATACACTGAGAATAAATAAAAAAATGAAAGTAGTTAACTCAAAAATAAAAACACAATACAATGATAATAAAAACAGAGAAAGTTGGACAGAAACAGCATGTAGACATGCATACCTCTCATCCTCTTAGAGCAAGAAATCTGGACAAAGCCATAAATAAAGGGGCAAAGGCCCAAAAATAGGGACAATTTTAAATGTTGCTCTTACAAACTTAGAAAGTTGATAGAATAGCAGGTTTTACATTAACATGAATTTTCTGAAGTTATGAAGTCTGAAACCCAAATGCCTGTCATTATTTTCTATCTTCAGTCTTTAATGACTTGCAATAATTTGCCAGAAAACCACAAAAAATGGACCAAAAATATGAGGCACAAATCTGGAGATTCCGCAAAAATCTGTACAGTTAAGAAGCGTGTAGATACACCAATAAATGCATACCTAGCTTAAGGAAAAGAATGAATGTTTTTAAAAAAATAAATTTGCATGATATATAGAGTAAATTTAACATAACCAAGTGAAGTACAACTATAGCGCCGCCAGTAAGGAATTTACATAAGGAAAAACAGAAGACAAACATTTAGTTGACTTATTGGAAGCAAACTCAATATAGCAATGCAAATTAAATTAATTTGGATAAAAAAAGTATTAAGTCTGCATAAATATATGCACAGTAAACCCTGAATGGGTTCAATTCAAACAGCATTTCAGACAAAGTGCAATTTTTTTCTTGGGTCACAGATTCACAGACATCAGCATGCCATGTATTTAGTTACCGGTTTAGGTTGCTAAGTTGTAACAGGGTTTCATTAAGTAGTAACCTTTCAGTTAGCACAACCAATTTATTAGTACAGTTAAGGTCACTCCACAATGCCCATTTAAGTAGATTACTTGGAAGCACCTTTTGAATGTATCAGCTGTTCAACTGTTAAAATGATAACAGTTTTACTTATACTGTTCACTTCTAGCTCTGACCATAAGTTTAAAATTTGTTACCTCAGACACTTGTGTATTTATGGTTTTACTTGAATGAAATTTCCAGTTACTAAATGTTATTATGTTTGTTTAAGACACACCGATCCTTTTATTTAGTTTTTGGTATTCCACAAAACTAGAGCCTTCCATGTGCATATCATCTTTGAGAGCTTCACTTGACAGTCACAAAGATACAATTTCAGCTCCATCAGACTGAGCCCTATTCACCTGGGTGGCATATTTTTCAAAGGCAGCAAGGTATCCTTTGATGTCATCATTCTTATTTATTTATTTATTTTTTATGGTGGGATGATCTTTGCCGTAGTCATGACAGTGACTGTGATATTTATCTTATCCCGGAGACTGACTAAATGTTTTATATGAATCACTTCTTTTCATTAGCACTACATTTATCTCTTTTAGGACAATTACATGTTGACTCAGGTTTTTGTCAGTTTGAACCAGTGTGATTAACTCAGAATAATTCTGCAGTTGCAGGCTTTGAGACAGGAACATGGCAGGATGAAAAGTACAACTGGGTATACATTGACCACATTCTGCCCACTGAAACTACAACAGCAAATGTTAGATGATATTCCATTTGGGCATTCTGCTAAGTCTCTGGGTACACATGTAATATACTGTATTATGTTATGTTCCTGAGTTTAAAATGGTAACAAAGGGCTTCAGATCCAGCCCTGCCCAACCATCAAACTATTTGCTGCAACTGTAGCACCTAATGTATGCTAATGCTGTGACACTACCTTGAAACCACAACAGCAAACATCAACACACTAACAAATCCCAGCCATGGTATGGAAACTGCAGCAGCAAAAGATTTAAAATGGTATTTACTATTTGTTTTTTTAGTAGCTGTAAAGTGATGCAAGCATCACTGTCTCAAAGTATTTGTTGGAGGACGGTTAATCATTTATAATTTATGTGTAAAATAGTATTAGACAACATTTAATACTTTTATAGTTAATATAGTAGGCCAGGTTCTTGGCAGGTTACAGTCCAGACCAAATACGAAAATAATGTAATATGTTATAGCAATTTGTAAAGGAAAGTGTGCTAAAGTCATATATCTAAATGTGTTAATGGAGTGCCTTTTCAAAATACTGCAATAGAATTTTCTTTGTATTATGCCATTTCAATTCCAGTGATATGGTGACCTATCAAACAGTTGACAATGTAGACAACAACCAAACTATCTTTAAGTAAATATACTCCATATTTTAGTTGTTATATAGTTTAGCAGCTACTTTTGCAACACATATACCAGGTGCTTTTCTTCCCACAACCCTCTGCCCATCACTCTAAACCATATACTCATGATCAGCAGCCTGTATATAAAAATGTTTTTGCAGGGAAAACCGTCTTTGTACTCTATCACATGAGGGTGCCCCAAACCCCTGATATCTAAATATACTGCTTTTAAGCTTGCAGCTTCAGACAAAGTATGTTTAGAGATGAAATCTGTGCTCTCAAGTGCCTCACAGTTAAATATGTATACAGAGCATTACTCTTCAAACACTTGAACCACAAACAGCTGGAACTAGAGGAACTAGATAAGAACCTGTTTGTTGAGACATTTTTCTGTCCTTATCTATGTTGTTGAATATGTATTGCTTTCTCTGTCATGTCAGCTCAGCTCATAACAGAAGAGAAATAATTGGTGAGATCACTTAAACACTTAGTGTAACCATACACACACACACACGCACACACACACACACACACACACACACACACACACACACACACACACACACACACACACACACACACACACACACACACAAACATGCATACACACACATACATACACACACACGCACACACACACACACACACACACACACACACACACACACACACACACACACACGCACACACGCACACACACACACACTCACACACACATACACGCACATTAAAAAAATCTTAATGCTTGTCCTGTTCAGCTCTATCATTTCAACATCAGACACCCCCTAACTGTAAGATAACAACATCAAGAAAGTATCATGTAAACAACACATAGTGGGGTATTGTCAAACAGCTTCTGAGTCATCAAACACATCATTCTGCAACGTGTCTAGCAATCCTAGTGTTGGGCTTAGTTTCATGAATCCAAGCTCCCTTATTCCTGAAATATTGTCTAGCATATTCATTAAAACAAAATATGCTCTGTTAGGATATTAATACAAGTGTATTATAAATGTATAATCAAAACTGTTCATCAAAAAAATGATACATGGAAATGCAAAATGCAATGATATGTCTTTTACAACTTTTCCATTAGAAGAGATAACTAGATTGATTTCTGTTTTGTTATAAAAGTGTACATTTTTCTAACAAAATTATTTCAAACTCTTAATAGAAAAATACCTTGTTGTAGGTTGAACATGATAGTATATAAATTAACAAATAAGAAGGAGAGGGTCTACTGTAGAGTATTAGTAAACAAATAACATGGAACAGGTATACTATAGCATATTAGTTAAATAAGATAGAGCAGGTATTTTATAGTATATCAGTTAAATAAACTGGAGCAGGTATACTATAGCATATTAGTTAACAATTAAGATAGAGAAGGTATACTACATTATATTAGTGAACAAATAAGATGGAGTGAGTATACTACAAGTGCTCATCTACTATTAGCTCAGGACATACTTCCTTGCTCCCACTTGCTCATGTTGGCAAGTGCACTAACTTCCACTGCATCAATTCACTTAAAATTATCAAAGGAGGCTTACTATCCCTCCCAGAATCCTGTTCCTATCCCTCAAAACTCTCCACTGGTCATTAAACCTAGACTACTGAGTAGTCCCTACATTTAAAATCCCTCTTTCCCCTAACCCTAACATTCTGATCCCCTCTATTTACTCTGTCAAGCTAAAATCCCCCTCTTCCTAACCTTAATCTCCTGATACATTCCAATCTCTCCCTGAACTTAATCTCGCAATGAGTACATTATCCTAAACTCTCTGTCTCCTCCCTAACATTAAGCTCCTGATTGCTTGGTAAACCTAAAATTCCACCTCCTTCCCTAAGCTTAAACTAACAATCCCTTCTGCTAGCCTAAATTCCCCTTGCACTCCTCTAAAATTAAAGTACCCACCATTTCCTTCCCCACTGACCTGGTCCACTACAAGCACTTGCTTGCATCCATACATTGTGTCAACTGTGTCTCTGAACTCACATTTGAGTTTGAGCACCTGTTTGGGAAGCTGGGAGAACTGGGTTACAAAGACCCCAACTGTGGGAGAACTGGGTTACAAAGACCCAACTGCAAGTTAGTGAGATTTGGCAGCCAGGGCTGAAATGGCTGTTATCTATCCAGTTGGAGCTGATAGTTTTCCAATCTATTTCACAGCAATACTGTTAATTCTATTTATTATACAAATAAGTAGATATAAAGTAAAACTGATTGTGGATTGGTTCCTCTATGAGTGCATGAAACTGAATGCACCAAGGATTAGTATCCCCAGACTGCATTCACCAAAAAAAAAAAAAAGTGCAAAAAACACTTTTTAAAAGTTTTGGGAACAAGCCTCACAATGTATATATCATCTCCATGGTTGGAACAACTTGAAGAAGGGGAACATTCTCCATAAAAGGGCATCACTACTGGCAGAACTCACCAACAGTAATTTCCAATGGAGAACCCAATCATTAGCAGGTTGAACCTTGGGTAACTAAAGGTCGAGAATTCAATATTTGTTCACAAGCTGGGTAACACTGGGGATCTACTAAAAAATATATGATGATAACAGTCCTCGTGTGTGCATGTGTGTGTGTGTGTGTGTGTGTGTGTGTGTGTGTGTGTGTGTGTGAGTGTCTGTGTGTGTGTATGTCTGTGTGCAGCTGTTTATCTGTGTTTTGTTTTTCTGTGTCTGCATATGTGGAGGTATGTGCCTGTGCACATAAATGTAGGTTGATACTATCATGTGGATTCTCCTCAGTCATATATTGATAGCCTGTTAAGTAGATTAAAAGCACATATTTTTGATTTTGAACTGAGTTTAACCTTAGCATAAGACAAAAATAGACATGTAATTGCCGATTCAAAAAAAATGCTCTCCACAGCTTTCTACAAGAAGCAAATCCTGATTATTTTGCCTCCCTATATTGTGTTAGATTTATCATGTGTCTTATAACAAAAATATGTTTAGAAAAGTAATTGTACGCATGCTGAGAAATACTTTGAGTAATGTGAATTAAACTATAAATTGATGTTTCTCCTTCTGCTAAACAGAAAGAGGAGAGAGAAACTGAAAGAAAAAAATGTACTGCAAATAAAAATGACAAACTGGAGTACTGTGGAAAATACATAGAGTGCAGGAATTGGAAATTAAATTATTTTTATGTAGCCTTGTATTGTGTGATTGGTTCTCTTCAGTAATCTGTTTACATTCAAGTTTTGATTAACATTTTTTTATATTTAATGTCAAAATGGGCTCAATTATGTTACTCCTGAAAGTTCATCACTTGCTTATCACTATAGTCTAGTTGATAAGTCATCCTTTCTACCCAAATCAAGTCTGAAAAGATGGGCATAACTCCAAAAATATGTACATCATGTGCCTGGATAAATCATGCATGAAAATAGGTTCATTCATTCAAAATGGGGACAATGAAACTGCCAGGTTCTATTCCCACCCTAGGTGCTTGGATTTATACTGTCTCACAGTTATGGCAGACAGTAATATGTATGAGCTCTTAATGAGCTGTTTCCCATAGTTCAGTGTTGGATTCCAGCATGCTTCATTTGCCATTGATGTGACTCCAAGCAAGTCACCTAACCAGTCAGTGCCTAGGCACTGGGCTTGGCTTATAAATGATGTTATGGACTGCACGCCTAGTAACTGCCTATAAACCTATAATGAGTCTGCTAAAACTTAGACAAGTTTTTCCAATAAATCATATCTTAAAGAAAATGTTTTACAAAAGAGCATACAAAATAGTGGGAATGTGTATGCAAAATACAGATTTTAGATTTTAAGGAACAAAAGAACACTTTAGTTTTCATAACATTTTATGATATTGGACTAAAATTAGTCTGAAGAATCTGGTTAACATGCAATGGTTATGATGGTGATAAGTAAGCAAAATGCATTCAGAGTTGTGGACTTCTGAATAAAATCTGTTTCTTAGTTTCAAACCTGCATTTAAGCAATAAATGGATGCATTAACAAGAATTACACTTATTAATGTTCCAGCAAATGAAAACTTAGGTTCTTCAGACCTGATCAGTTTCTTAAGTGATGCATCTCTATGAAATATGTGGATATAAACAAATTGCAGAAAGAAAGAAAGAAAAAAGTCATAGCTTATATGAAATACAAAAAGTGTTTTTCATCTATAATACCTCTACTCAGATCTGATGGAGTTTTTAATTTTTATGGTAGACATACTTGAACTCTTAAACAATTCACTTTTTAAAAACAGGTCTTTGTTATTCAAGTGACATCACACAAAGAGGTGCACATCTTGGAAATGCATCCACTTTTGATGTTTATCTTTAAGTGGAGTATCTTTTTTGCATGATTTGCAGGATGACAAATGTTTTAAAAAATAAAAAGTAAGAGTGCATATCAACAACTTCTTCTGTATGATTATATTAAGAATTATTTCTCATGTATTATTTTCACTGCTTCTCTTTATTTTGAAATCTGCAGCATCCCAGACCCCAAGACATCAGGGTGCACCAGTATGGTTTGAAGGTTGCTGTCCCCGGACTACTCTTTGTTTTCCTTACAAAGTGTCTTCACTGATAGCTAAGCAGTTGCTGCACAGGTACTTCCATGTGTACACACCCCACTGCTGACAATCTCAACCTGTACTGCTAACAACCCCATGACACTCCACTGCTAACAATTCTCCTGACACCCCACTGCTCATGACCCCTGATACCATAATGCTAACAATCCTCCTGATACCCCAGTGCTGACAAACCCCAGACACCCCAATACTAACAATCCTCAGGACACCCCACTTCTGACAACCCCTGACACCCCAATGCTAACAATCCTCCTGACACCCCACTGCTGATGACCCCCGTGATAACCTAATGCTAACAATCCTCCTACATCGCACTGCTGACAGCCCCTTGATACCCCAATGCTAACAATCCTCCTGACACCCCAATACTAACAATCCCTGTGACCTTGCAACCATAGTTGCTTTGCAGGTATCACAGTCATTAGCCGCTACAGTGAGTTGTAGCCAAGCTGATTTATCTTCACATCTTCTGAAGTAGAGCCATTAGAATACCTCTCGGCCCTTTTCATTCCTTCTTTCTTACCAGCTGTTTAGCACTCAATCAACTAAATATACTCAAATCACCAACACTGCAGATTCAGGCAATGAAATACTTAACAAGAAATATGCAAAATAAAATGTTTTCATACAATGTGCATGTCTTAGTTTTTATAGTCTGGTTTATAAAACTGTATAAGTTGATGCTTTTCCCTACTATTTAAACAGAAAGTGGAGAGAGAGTGAAAGAAAAAAAAGTGTACTGCAAATAAAAAGTGGAAATATGGATTAGATACTTACAGTAAAGGAACTGCAAATTAAATTATTTTATGTAGTCTTGCACTGTGTGATCATGTGCTATATTTTAGAAGCCTACAGGAAGTGAGTTACAGGGAGTAATGCATACTGCCGTTTGTCAGGATAATATATTATTCACTAGGGCCACACCAGGGGAAAAGCTGCAACATTTCTGGAGGTGGTGACACATTTAAGAAATGCAGATTTTGGCATTTTTTTAAGTGAAAATGTATGTGCTTATTAAAAAGGTACATGCACTTACCTTATCCAACGTAGAAACAAAAAGAAAAGATAAACTATAATTTACAAGTCTTGTGCATCAGTAAGCACTGGCAGTTAGCATAATGTTTTAAGACTGTCAGCTGTCACACAGCTGCTTTCTGTGTCTCCGTTGTTTGATTCCTTCAGCATCCATTTGCCTACTACATGACTGAGCAAGCTCAGAACCATGCAGTGTTTTGGGCCATTGTGAAATCAGGCTAGGTTCCTCAAGGGGCCCCCTGGAACAGCATGCCTAGTAACTGCCTATGATGAATTATTTGTGAGGCGGCTGCTGTAGATCTGTCTTACCTGAAAGCATATTAAGGTTTACTTCATTATTGTAAAGAACTATTATGAAAGCTGTTGACATTGTTAAACATGTGCATCATTTGTCATACAATGATGAATGTGCATATTGGGGAAAAAAATCAGAATTAAACATAATAGCACAATCTACTTACATATATTTTTATTATTTAGATGGTAAAGAATGAATCATTTCTTGTGGTGCTTCCATAATAGGGCAGATATTCTTTCACAGAGAATGCCAGCCTGTATTGAAAAGATTCTTTGGATTTATATATGAGATACTGCTGAATAAAAAAAAAACAGCATGCTCAGAAAAAAGTATTGAGAAATGAACAGGGAAGGATTATCAGCTTATTTTTGTAAACTAAAGCTTTAAAAATATTTCCATGATTACAATCAATGAATCACTCAATCAATAAATTGAATAAATAAATAAATATTATATAGTATCTAGTGACAGTATTAGACAGCAATTTAATCCTGGACCAGGGTGCATCTGCCAAAGTCAGAAATATATATTCCGCAGCCAAGGTAACTTTAAAGGGCATGTACGACCAATCCAAACAGGCTGTTGAAACAAACTGAAAAGGCACAACAATTCCTTATTAAAAATCATAGGAATGGAAAATTGGAGAAATTCAGAAAGGCTCCAGGAACTGCAATTATATTCTGCTTTGAACAGGATACTTAAAGGGTGAATTCTTCCTGGCCTATACGTTAAGGTCTTACCTGGTTTTATTTGTATGTTCATGCCAGAAATATACTGTTGAAGAGCTAACTCTAAATAGTAATCATAATACTGATAGCAAATATCAGTAATAGAAAAACTGTGCCAGATATATTACACAACACCTTTCAAAATGATCAACTAAGCTTCCCCTTAGAATTCAAGGTCAGTATTGCAAGCTTGATTAATCAAAACTGTGAGGTTACAAACCTATGAACCTTGGCTGCCCATTTCCACAAATTCTGTAGATCAGGTATTGATGTGAAATTTCATAGGTGATGTAACTGTGCCCATTTGGGGAAAAAAAGCACTGGTTTAATTTATACTGAATATCTGACCTCTGGTAGAGTAGATAACAGTTATGCCATGCTAGTAAAAATATTTAGTTAGAAATGGCTCTGTTTTGTGGAGATTTAGAGTAATTACCCTCAGTAAGCCATTCAGTATTTTGCATCAAATTCTTCCTAGAATGTCTGGAATAAAAGGCTGTGTCATATCACATGCATGGTGACCTTGTACTGCTCATAATATACAGAAGAAATTAAAACTGAATGATTAGTTGCAAGCAAATGGTAAATCACCAAATAAAGCACCTTTTAGTGCCTTAGGAATGATATGAAAATATGTGGTCTAGAATAGGCTTTGCTGTCATCACAATTGAAGAAATGTATTTAGCTTTAACGAATATTCATGTAAAGGAGATATCAGCCTCAGTCAAACTTGATTTTTTTATTTAATTGCATTTTTTTATCAGAATAATCTGATTAGCCACAAAAAGGTGATCCTTTTCAATGGAGGCCAGAGAAGAAGAGCTCCACAAAAAAATGGTTAAAACAAATACATGCTCTTAAACAAATACATAAGTGTAAATAGTAATATTATTTCTAAAGAGTACAAAGGAGTATTCATACACAGTGGATTAGAACTTTATGGTCCACAGAAAAACACTGTAATGACATCATCATATAGTTCTCATTGCATTCAGTATAGTGCCATTGTTTCATCAATCTATTTGATATGGCCAGTTGGCAGTTAAACATCAATTCTAAATGTGCCGGGTCTGACAAAATAGTGGTGAAAAGGAAATGTAAATATTGAGACACAATTTAGCTCACATAATATTTTAATGATGCTAGTTCACATAATATTTTAGCAATGCTAGTGTCTGATAATGCTTATTTCACTAGTGTGGAATTTTCAGGCTTTATGAAAGGAAAAAAATATCAGTGAACTAAAACCCCAAATCAAAAATCACACTGAAATTGCAAAGCCATCCTATTTCTTAGGCTGCATGCAAACATAAAATTGGAATTCATAAATAATATTAGGAAACACAGTGGTATAACAACAGGTATATACAAAGAGCTCATCTACATTACTTACTTACAGCTGGTATGTACCAGTACTCACCTGCAATTGCATAACTTTAAACCACTCAGTAATAGTAAAATTCTTTGAGCAACATTAACAACTCCACTCACTTACACTTCTTTCATTCAACCTCAGGAAAGGATGACTGGAAAATGGCAGTCTCAAAGTCAGATGACAAAGGCCTAGCCTAACCCAAAAGGCTAACAGGGAAAGATGGGTGAGTTTCAGCAAAAGCCTGTGCCAACAGAAATTGTCATCTCCTGTCCCCCTTAAATATCCCTATGATACTCAACAACTAACTACCTTAAATCCTATTCCCCACAAGATTTTTCCCACAATCTACATCCTTGTAATTAACCTCCCCTCCCCCTTCTCCCTTTTTATATTCAGCTAAATAGAAAATCAAGTTTCTTGTCCATCAAAAGACATTTATATACAAAAATATCTACCCAGGAGGAAACATAATTTGTTCATGAACACCTTAAATTTCAACTCAGAAACCACATGAAATTGTAAAGTGATCAATTTTATTAAGCAATATACAAACATAAAAATGGAATTCCTAGCAAATACTGAGAAATACAATGGTATAACAGCAGGTGCACACCAACAGCAGGTGCCCAGGAAATGGAATGGAGAAATGGTAGTCTCAAACTCAGGAAATAAAAGTTCCCTTATTGCCTCTTCTGCCTAGCTATCCTAATAACCTAAATCACATGCAATCTCTCCTTAATCAATACAGCCATATGTACATTGAAAACATCCAACCCCACCTAACTAAGAAACAACCCCATCATCCTGATACCAAACTGGATCCTTGTTGTAAAGTCCTAGTCCTTCAGTACCATCTCCCTTGCAGAAATGCCACCCTGGCCACTCTGTGATTTATAAAAAGGCTTGAAGGTTCTACAATCAAAATCTTAACTGCCCCTCTCCATACCAATCTTGGTAAAGTGGTAGATCACACTATGATAACACCATGGAACTGCTGCAACACTAAATCCCCAAAATCCAGGCCACAGGGTTCCTTTTTGGACTAACCTCTAAATCGTTTCTACCCCTGTGCAATATAATAAACTGCAAGCCACCACAAAGTAAGCTCGCCTCATCAACCATATGCAACATCTACAGCTAATGCATAACTCTCAAGCCCTTCCAAACAATATTCCATCTGTTAAGAACAAGAGCTAGAAAACAACACACAGGTCTAACAGCTACCAAGTTCGCTTCACAGCATATGAAGGAATAGCCCACAATCATTACAAAATGCATGATTAAAAAAACAAAACCAGAAATTAATCCCCTAAAAAAGAAACTCCAAATGACCTTACATAGACTGTATAAGCACTGGAGACCCATCTACTTCTCCTTTTAATAAAATCAAGTGACGTAGCTTCATAAGCTAAGTCTGAAGCTCTACCTGTATAAAATGAATGGAAAGATTCCTCCCATTCTCACTCCCCTTGACTGCTCAATGCCTTTTTAAAAACTCATGCTACTTTGTCTACTGCTCATTGTTTAGAGGTTGGAAAATGCGTCGGGGAAGCATAGAGATAATTCTAGTCTATTTACATCCTTTTAAATAACTGCTTGCAGATCACTGAGTGTTTTTATTACACTGCAGGATATTTCTAATACTAGTTTTCATCAGCAAATGAATTAGTTTCAGTGGACTCTTGCTGCCATTCTCACTCATTGTCATCGACTTTGCATGCGCTTCTTTTAATCTGGACATTTTCATTTTGATGGGTATCTCTCCCAACATATATTAAGTGTATTTGCTGTTTTGTGATTTCTTCAAGCTCTAGAAATGTATTTGTTTATATTTCTGTAGTATATTTAGATAAATAGTTGAACAGTTTTAAACGACATCAGAGTTATTCACTGTTGTCCCAAGTTTAAAATACTGTTATCAATTTGTTATATTCCTACTTAATTATGTCTGATTTGTAAATTCTGGCTCATATGTATAATTCTTGTTCAATATTATTTAATATTATGCTCATACTGTCAGTTTTTTTTTTCCTTTATTACATTAGAAGTTTATTGTTACTTGTTTTTAAATACACAAATACACTGTTGGCCTTTTAAAATGTCACCCACCCCTAATTCTTTATTTTCAAACCTTTATCATGGCCATCTTCTAATGGCTGCATTCCTCCCTCTTCATCTTAGCTCTGTATATTATGATTTCTGTTAAAACAGTTAATAAGATATGATATCTGTCAAATCAGCTAAGTAGGAGCCAATGGTAGAGTACTTGTGAAGTTAGGTAAGTTATGCTAGTCTTATCTTATCTAAAATATAGTTTTATTTTAGGGAAAACTGATATCAAAAAATTAGTTAAGGAGTTGAACATCAGTTAATTTGGTATTATTCATGGCTGCTATGTCTCCATGTTATTTTCCTTCTCTTCCAGGTTTAGCTGGTTAGTGTTTAGGCACAGGGTTAGTGCAGGAAGAGTCGAATGCTGCTTGCCGCCAAGCAGGATGTTATGTTCTAACATTGTTCATGTAGATTTTAGTTAGTTAGTTTAGACTAATCTTCATGTTTTCCATCCATTTAACCCTACCTATAATCTTCAAATTGTGGTTTATAGATTTTTGTAATGTAAGAGGGATTCAACTGGATAAAAAGAGGAAGTTATTTTTTCACCTAGTTTATAAATCAAAAGCAAATATAATTTTAGCGCACAAAGCTTATGTGATACCTTATCACTAGATTCAGGAGAAGAGGAAGTATTGGATCAAAATAATCATTTCACCTGGCAAAAAATAAATAAATAACAGTTCAGGGATAGCTATTATTATTAAGAAAACCTTGCATGAAAAAATGTTATTATATGACATAGATCCAGAAGGGAGATGATGTTATATTACTTATAATTTCCCACATCTTGACAAACCAGTGCTGTTATTAAATATATATGCCCCCTGTGCTAATCAACAGGAATTTTTTTTTGACCTTGTACAAAATCTTATCCCACTTTCATGACAACTGCATAATTATAGGAGGAGACTGGGACACTTACCAAGATTCCAAGTTGGACAGATCAAATACTAGTAAACAATATAATGTACACACCACTACAACAATCCTGGAATTAAAAATGATTTTGATTTATTTGACCTATATAATTTCCAGAATAACAAGTCATCAAAAGACAGGTTTACATACAACTCACAATGCTATAAAGCTTGGTCCAGAATTGACTTTTTCTTAATTTCAGTATATTTCCTAAACATGAACATTGATTTCTCTACGGAACTGAGAAACTTTTCCAATCATTTAAAAATTACACTCACTTTTGATTGGACTCCCAATGGACTTTGAATGCCAACTTACTAACTAAAGATGTTATAGGAGAAATGAATTGGTTATTGAAAGATCTCATAAGGGACTCATCCTCTTCCCAAACTCCCTTTGACATTTACTGGGCTTCTCCCAATGCCCAAATACGAGGGCTTCTAATTGATAAAGCAACCTACTATAAAAAACTTTACAATGCTAAAGAAAAAATTAAAAGCAAGATTATTAAGCTTGAAGCTGAATTACAAGTAAACCCTAACCAAGAGACTGAAAAACATATAGGTACTCTTCAGAAGGATCTTTTTTTTTAAATTCATGAATCAACACTTTTTTCATGAAGTTAGAAATCTGGCTAACAACTTGGAATAGTCACATCTTCCCTCTAAACTTTTAGCAAGATTGTTCATAGGTTCATAGGTGTGTACTAGGCTAATGACCCTGGAACCTTTACAAGCCTAGCTCATAGAAGTTACCTGGCATCATGCCAGCCATGGTTAGTTCCCAGTGCCTCTATCAAGTAGAGCAACTGGAGTGATCCCCGGGGTTAACTTTCTATTACCCATCCACTCATCAAGACTACTCTTGAAGAGGGACAGCTAGGTGCTCTGTTTGACATGTATATGAAGTCTATTCCAGAGCATGGGCAGTCTCTGCATGAGGACCCTATCCCTCCAACATGTTCTGTTGATTGTGATAATGAGGTTGAGGTTTCTGGAGTGTGTGGTGCAGAGGGATTGGAATTTCTTTAGATGTAGCATTTCTAACAGAGCTGGGTCAGACATGGCTTTGTAGATCAAACAAAGATTGCCTCTAAGTAGGCGATATGAGACAGAGAATAGCTGGAGTCTCTTGAGTCTGTCCATGTAGGACATGTGTTTAATGCCAAGGATCCTCTTCATGAGGTACTTCTGTGGCCTTGCCAGCTGTTGCATGTATCTAGTGAAGTACATGCCAAATTGGGCATTATACTCTATGATTGGTCTAATGAGGGAAGAGTAGAGAGAGATGATAACCTCTTTCTTCCTGGATACAAAATTCTTTGTAATGAGATGTACCACATAGAAGGACTTTCTGACCACAGTGGCAATATGGTGGTCGAAGGAGAGGTTGCTGTCAACCTGCATCCCCAGATCTCCTATAATGCCTTCAGTGTTCAGTGGGCTCCCATCGATGTGCTCATTAGTGGGAATTGAGTTTTTACTAAAGGGGATGATGACACATTTTTTTTGGCATTAAGCTTAAGGCCATGGTTTTGACACCAGTCATTGGTCTCAGTGAGGCTTTTCTGTAGGATGTCTGCATCACTTGGGGGAGTTAATAATGGCTCCCAGCTTGCAGTTGTCTGTGAACATGGTCAGCCAGAGTCCTTTTGTGTTGGCCCTGACTACTGAAAAGTAGATGACAAACAGGAGAGGACCCAAGACTGATCCCTGTGGGACTCCACTAGTGGCTGGCCAGCAGTCTAACTTGGAGTCTACTACTTTCACACTGTGTGTTCTATCTGTGAGCCAATTTGCAACCCACCTAGTGATATAGGGGTTGATGCCTAGTTTGGTGAGTTTATCAATAATTCCCAAGTGAGGAATGGTATCTGGGGCCTTGGCCAGAACAAGATAGCCTGTATGCACTTCATGCATATCCCTGGTGACTGACTCAAAGAAGTCAACCAGGTTGATCAGGCATGATCTCCCATTCACAAAGCCAAATTGTGTGGGGTCTAGAGTTTGGTGATTTCCTATATCTTTGTTAATCAGGTCCATGATGATACACTCCATAGCTTTACATATCAGACTGATCAGGCTAATGGGGCAATAATTCACAGGGTTTGTAGTTGCTCCCCCTCTATGGAAAGGGTTGACTGTAGCAGTGTGCCATTCACTAGGGACAAAGCCTGAGGTGAGTCTGTGACTGAATAGGGCACACAGATGTGGTGCCAGTTCACTTTGTAATTCATGTAAAACACAACCAGGGATATTATTGGGTCCCATGGAAACTGTATTCCTGACCTTGGACATTGCAGCTTTAACTTGTGATGCAGTAATGCTGGGTGCCTGGCATTCTTCCGGTATTGTGATTGATCCTTTAGGTGGGAGAGAGGGGTAAAGTTGGCACTGAATCTGTCAGCCAGTATGTTGGCAATATCTGTTGGCTCAGTATAGGAGGTACCATTGTGCAGTAACTCAGAGCAAATCTGGGTATTGCTATGGAGGTTCTTGATATAACTATAGAAGGCTTTGTGATTGTTTTTAGTGTCTGCCACAATTCTGCTTTCATAGCTGGCTTTAGATAATTTGATGAGGGATCTCAACTTTTTGTTGAGTCTAATAAGGGAGTTTTTCCAGTCTTGGGACTTCACCTTTTTCTGCAACAGTTTCTTCCTTCTGTTGTAAGGTTTATTAATGGCAGGGGATCACCAGACTGGCTTCCTTATTTTGGAGGAAAGCGTCTTAGTTCTGTTGGGCATGGCTAGTTTGATGCATTTATGTACATGTCTGTACAGTGCATTGGTGTATGATTTGGCAGTCATGCAGCTGTTTTCTATTAGCATCAGTGCTGTGAAGTTAGCCACCTCTGTTTTAGGAGCCCAAAGTCAGCTTTGGGGAAGTTTTTCAAGGTGGTTACCTTGGCAGGGTGTGTGGGTGAGATGTAGATTTCCATGGTGATTAGTTTATGGTCAGATCTAACCAGGGAGGGATTGACTACTGGTATAGAGCAATTTTCACCCATGTTAGTAATAAACAGGTCAAGGATGTTGCTTCCTCTAGTGGGGGTCAGAATGAGATGGTCCAGGGCATTGGAAATGATGAATTCCAGGAAGCATTGAGCCAGTGTATTGGTGCTTGACTGGTTCTCCCAGTTGATGGAGGGGTAGTTGAAGTCTCCTAGTATGAGAGTGTTGGGTTGGACCTTGACATATTCCAGAGTGCTTAAGAACATGGAATGAGAGTCTAGGGACATGGTTGGGGACCTATAGCAGGCTATGACCTGGATCGCCATCTTACCAAATGTTAATTGTACCTGAAATATCTCAGATGTGCTATGCTGGGCTACTAGTCTAGAGGTGTGCATATCCTTTATGAATATGGAGTCACCACTGCCTTTGGAGCTACGGTCCATGTTTTGGGGTCAAAAGGTGTGGAATGAGTTATAGCCTGGTAGCTTAGGGGTGCTTTCTGCCGCTTTAAACTAGGTCTCCGTTACAGCATAAAAGTCGATGTTCTCCATTTGGAGGAGTGCTTCGAGTGAGTGCATCTTGAGATTTAGACTTCTAGCATTGAGCAGCATGACCCTCAGATTGCATTTATTTATAGCTGTTAAAGAATAAAAATTACGAAGGGAAAACAGTATTCTAGCATTGAAATAATGCAGCTGTTTGAACAATTGTATTCCCATACTTATGGTGCCCAGGCACTCCTGTCTTCAGATGAAGAGAAAAAATATTTCTGAACAAATACATTTTACAAAACTTAACTCACTACAACAAGAATTTCTTTCAGCTCCCATTACCCAGCAAGAAATACTAATTGTAATTAATAATCTTAAGTTGAACAAAGCTCCTGGGCCAGATGGATTCACTGCAGAATTTTATAAAGCCTTTTGTCCAATAATCTCAAAGGTTTTGCAGCTACTATTTAACTATATAAAAGACAATAATATTAATTACATCCATTGTAATGACTCCAAAACTATCTTTATCCTCAAAGAGAATGCTGACCCTAAAAATCCATGGAGTTACAGACCCAGCTCCTTAATTAATTTGGAGATCAAAATCTTTACTAGAATAATGACCGACAGAATGAAACCTATTATACCTAACTTAGTTTCACACTGCCAATCATATTTTATTCAATTCAGACAAATCTGTGATAATACACTCATGATAGATACTTTGATAAAACTTTCTAATCAGACACATAACCCTCTATTTGCCCTTGCAATTGATGCCTCCAAAGCCTTTGACCGACTCAACCTAGATTTTCATATATCGGTCCTACCCCGGTTTGGCTTACTCTTAGATTTTGTTCAAATCGTTAAATTCTTGAATCCTTGTACACTAAGACTTATATATCTCTGCATATAATTAGATTTACCTCAGCCAGGTTACAGATTAAAAATGAAATAAGACAGGGATGCCCACTATCTTCATAGGTTTTTAACTTGTATATTGAACCCTTATTCCTATTTATTACTGAGAAAACCTTTCATCTTATACCTATACTTTATAATACAATGTTGGCTTAATCAGCATTCACAGATGGTTTAAACCTCTATTTTATGCTACCAAGTTCTCATCTACTGAAAATTCTCAACTCAATTGATATTTTCTTAAAATTATCTAATTATAAACTAAATCTGGAGAAATCTTCAATTTTTTCAATTACGCTCCCACACCACTTATTTTTGAACCCACAGTCTTTCAAAATCAAATTAAAACATTTCATAAAATATTTAGGAGTCCAGCTCCATCAAGACCCTAAACTATTTTATTACAACAATATTACAAAACTATGGTTTAACCTACAACAGGATTGAAAGAAATGGAATAAAAGCCAAGTTCCTTTCCTTCCTAGAGCCACAACGCTCAAGATGAATATCCTTCCAAGACTACTCTACTCTTTTAATACTTCTTGGGTGCCAATGCATAACATTTTTTAAAAAAAATTACATTCCTTCCTATCCAAGTTCATATGGTCCCCTAAGTCAGTAAGAATTTCCTAACAGAAATTGATTTGCCCTAAAAATAAAGTATGTCTAAACCTCCCAGACTTTAAGTTATACTAAGATATAATTAATGGCACTACACTTATAGCAATCTTGGATTACAGTCCAAATTACAGTTCCTGGTCCCCGGCATGGATAGAGCTGATATATAATTATGCCAGGACTCTTAAACTTAACACCAAGGCTCTCCCTTTCCTTAGCAAATCGAGCTTGAAAAGTTCTAAACTCCATGCATTTCTAAAAAAAATAGCATAATCAGACTACAAAATCTGGTTGATTTATTGAATCTATCCAGTAATTTTTATACCCTTCAACCATTTCACCTCAACCTTAATTTGAAAATGAACACCTCAATGTTAAACTTAAATAATTTCCCTCTATTAAAAAGAAATGTATCCTAGACCTTTACCCCTTTATAAACCAGCCCATCTCTGATATAAGATCTTCTTTAAATCTTCCCTAGAGTTACACCATTATACTGAGACAGATCAGAGAATTATGCAACAATATCTTATCAGCTTCTAACTTAAATGTAAAGGATGTTAATACCTATAAAACTCTATGGTCACTATTGTCAATGGAAAAAAAGGATCTCAAGAACTTGCAAACTAATTGCCTGGATTAAATACCAAAATTAGGTCCTTTTTTCAAAATTTTGGACAGACCTAAATCCGGCATTATCTACTAACCAAATAATCCAATCCTTCCTAATAACCTCTAATCTAATCCTCTTTAAGAAACTTGGTTACACACAACTTACGATTGTCAATAATGTTTACCGCACCCCACCCATTCTTAATGAATGTAATCATTCTATTTCTCCCTTCTGCTCCAATTGTGAGCAGATCTACTGCACATCTTTTGCAGTTGTAAACACACTTATAAACTCTGATGCTCTTTAAGCATTAGATTATAAAAAATGAGATATGAGAAATCCTCCCTTTCCTGCATATCCCCCCTTCTGCTTTACATGCCTAGTTAGTAATACCCAGGATATGGCAATATTATATCTTAATTCCCCAGATATGGGATGGGGTAGTATCAAGTAGGATGTCTTTTTGAATGCTGGTTCCCTGAGTCATTTTACAGACTGCCCTCTGTCCATAAGGGACATGGGCATTACCCCAGGAGTGACTTTATGGTTCCCCATCCATTTATACAAATTATTTTTGAAAAGAGTGAGGGATGGGCTTTGTTTTACAAAGATAAGAATTTTATTCCATAGACAACATAGCCTTTGGGACATGAATCTGTCTCTCCAGCAAGTTTTGTTAGAGTCACAAATGAGGCTCAAGTCCATGGAACGTGTAACCCTTGAAAAAATTTTTCTTGAGACTATGCAACATTTTCATTAGTGTTAGATCAGAGAATGCCTTGTAGGTCAGGCATAAGTACCCTCTAAATAAATGATATGAGATGGAGTAAAGGGGTAGGGCCTTTAGTCATCTGCATAAGATGTGTGTCTTACGGTTTGTATTATTTTAATGAGAAACCTCTTGGGCCACCCCAATTGGTGTAAGTGCCTGGTTAGGTACAGACAGAATAAGCACTGTACTCAATTATGGGACTGATGAGGGCCATGTACAATGGCACCATGAATTCTCTTGATCTTGATGCCATGCCATTTTACTTATAACTTGAGCCACACTGAAGGGTTTCACTACTGTAGCTACCTGATGGTCAAAGTTTAGGCTACTTTCTATCTGTGTTCCTGGTTCCCTCACCACCTGTTCTAATCTTAGGGGTGTGCTATTAATATTATAATTTGCAGGAATATCTGATTTGCAGAAGGCAATGATTATGCATTTTTTAGCAATAAGTCTCAGACCATGGTCTTGGCACCAGTCATTTGTCCTTTTTAGGCCTGTTTGTAGGATGTCAACATAATTTGGGGATTCAATGATTGTTCCCAGGTTACAGTCATCAGTCAACTTGGTAAGCTAGAGGCCCCCAACATCGACCTTCACTTTAGAGAAGTATATACCAAACAGGAGGGGTCTGGACACTGAGCCCTGTGGGAGACCACTAATAACAGTTTTCTTATCAGAAGTAGATTCACCTATCTGAACAACACATGTCCTGTCAGTGAGCCAGTTGGTAATCCAGCTGATGATGTAGGGGGTTATGCCTAACTCAGTAAGTTTATCTGTGATCCCCAAGTTGGGGATTGTGCAGAAAACTTTGGCCAGGACTAGATAAGCAGTGTGTTATGTTTTACCCTCATCCATGGCCCTAGTGACTTTCTCGAAGAAGTCCACCAGATTAAGCAGGCAAGACCTCCTTTTGACAAAGCCAAATTGGGTCTGGTATAGTTTTTGGAGAGTTTCTCTGTCATTATTGATCAGGTCCATGATAACTCTCTCCATGGCCTTGCAGATAAGACCGGTCAAACTTATGGGTCTGCAGTTGCCTGGATCAGTTGATGGGCATCCCCCTTGTGCAGAGCGGCAACTGTTGCAGTCCTCCATTCCTCTGAGACAAAGCCTGTCCAGAGGCTGTGATTAAAGATGTTTTTAGTGGCCCTGATAGATACTGTTGTAAGCAATTTATGAAGCATCCTGGGATGTTGTCAGGACCCATTTAGGTTGTGTTTTGGCTTTAGTAAGTGCAGTAAGGACTTATTTCCTCACAGTGACTGGTAGGTGGGCAGTTGGGGGTATTTCTTTGGGTGTGGTAAGAGGTGATGGAGGGGAGAAGTTTGCAATAAACTTGTCAGCCAGCAAAGTTTCTATAGTTTCAGAAAGGTGCAAGTGCTGCTGTTCACAATTTACTTGTGTTATTGCTGAGCATTTCCCCTAAGGTTACGAACATAATTAAAAAAAGCCTTATGCTTATCTTTCACCTGGGAGGTTATCTTTGCCTCATAGTTTGCTTTGGTAGATTTCACCAGCTCTCTAATTTGTTTTTAGACTGGTGACTGTCTTTTTGCATTGTTTTGCCTGTTCCTTATTGGCTTTGGAGAGGATTCTTTTCCTTATGCTGAATAGCCTGTTTATGCTAGGGGTCCAACACGATGGTTTATTTTTGTCAGTAATTATAGGTTTGACTCAGACAAGCACTGCCTCCTCTATGCAGTTATGAATATGGTTGCACAGTGCTTTTGTGTACAGCTCAGAGTAGGTCTCAGTGTCATCTAGGTTCAGGGGGACTTGGAAGTATAATAAGCTGTCACTTAGTTTGAGGTAATTGGCCTTAGCAAAGTTCTTAACAATGTTGAAGTTTGATGGAGTTCTAGGTTAGTTTTAATGCAAAATGCAATCATTTTGTGGTCAGAACTTACCAGGGAGGAGTTAATGCATGGGAGAGAGCAGCACCCCTCCCCCATGTTCGTGAGCACTAGGTCTAGGATATTTGTACCTTTAGTTGGGGAGCTAACTAGCTCCTCATGTGTGATTGGTATACTGTCCAACTCCTTAGCAAAGCATGTATCTGAAAATGCCACCCATACTTTTAAGTTCAGGGTTATGGAAGCTGTGATGAGATCTATTAGAAGAGGAGATTTAAACAGCAAACTAGAAAATAAGGAATATCAGTGGATTTTATGACTACAGGCTGAATACCCACCATGATAAACCTGCTTTAAAACTCAAACAAATGACTCTCTAGACTAAAACTGTTGTTTGTAAAATGTTATATGTAGTTTTAAAAGTATATTACCTAGCACTTAATTGCATTATTAATTGTTTGTTTTTATTGGCTGTGTGATTAACTGATATGTATAATAACTGTGACTATTTTATGTGTAGTTATTAAGCACTGAAAAAGGCTACTGGATACCTGAAAGCTTTGCTACTTTATTTACTGTTCTTATTAAATACTTTGCTGCTCTACATTGGTGCCAGTCCTTTTGTTGAGGCGAGCTAACTGGCTCCTAATGTGTGATTGCATTGACAAAGTACAAAAACCTCTGAGCAAGTGAATTATGGGTCATATAAATCACCCAGTTTATGGACTGGTAGTTGATGTCACCCATAAGTATGGTGTTAGCTGAATCTTAAGAGATTTGAGTAAGTTTATGTATAAGATGTGGTTTTCCAGACACATGTTAGGGGAGCTGAACTAAAAGGGATATGATAGGGGGTCAAACCTATGGTTAGTTTGGCAGGTAGCAGCTCCAGTGAGTCATGTTGTTGGACCAGTGTAGCAGTGTACTTGTCCTTTAAGTACATTGAGATACCTCCTCCCTTTATTTTATCCTGAGCTGAGGGGGGCTGAAATGTATGAAAGGCATTGTAGCCTTTGATTGCCAGGTTGCTTTCTATGGTTCTGAATCATGTTTCCATGACTTCACATATGTCTGCACTCTCCAGGGTAAGGAGTGCTTCCATGAGTGCAGTTTTTTATTTAAACGCCTGTTACTGTTATTGAAGTAGTCATGAGTGATTTTTGTTATGTTAGAGGGTTTAACAACTTGGCACAGCCTAAAAAAGGCCCTATGGAGATAGATACATTTTTTCCAGTATGCAGATGTCAAGTAGTGACACAAGCAAACCATATCTGGCAAAGCATTGTGGTTTGTTGATCATGTCTCCCCAGGCTGACAGATATTGGATTCCCTTGTTGTGACACCAGAAGCTGAGCCAATTGTTGAAGTCAATCATTTTTTGCTGGTACTATGACATCATCACTGGGGAAGGTAGGATGCTACTCAAGGCTAGATTCATACCTGCCTGGGACATATATTCAGAGAGCTCCATCATGTCTCTCTTAATAAAGTCCAGTGGGGTATGTCTTAAGTGGTTTACACCAACATGGACTATGACCATCTCATATTGGTACTTGTGGTTTAAGACTTAAGGGCATTCATGATCTGACAGATCCTGACTCCAGACAGCCAGCTCACTGTTATCTTCTCCCTGTTTAGTATGGCAGAGGTAACATCAGTATGTCTTACAATGAAATCTTCAATAACTATAATATTTGGCTATCTGGTATGTTGTCCTATGGGCTTGAAAGCTAGGCTATTGTGATTTTCAGAGTTATGTGTTTTGTGAGGTGCTATCTTTTTTTAGTGTGATCAGGGCCATTGAGAGATGTTTCTAAGAGATCTTGGAGGTTTGGATAGATTACAAGTGAGTACCTTCCCATAGGTGGGTCTATGTGTTTGTACCATAGTGTTGGTAGTGAGTGTTTTGGGTGTAACTCTTACTTGGTTTGTGTGTGTGTGTGTGGAGGGGGGGGATGTGCGTGTGTCTCTGTGTGTGTGTGTGTGTGTGTGTGTGTGTGTGTGTGTGTGTGTGTGTGTGTGTGTGAGAGAGAGAGATTTGCCTCCAATGACACTGTTTATCCACATCTCTCACACACTGTGTTTATCTGTTCTAAAATTAAATGGTTGTTACAGAACATGAGACAGTTAACTACACTGCCTCAGGGTGCCCATGTCCACCAGGCCAGAAACAGAGATTACTTGGATGCACCTATCCATTATAACAGATCCTTAATAGATGGAAAGGAGTAAGGGAGAGTCACTTAAAGGTATACATGAGAGTGTTTAGAAGTATACTATAAGATGATCTGCAGTGGTGCTAGCCTCTGCAAAAATGTGTAGCTTGTCAAGAAGTTGTGAACAGTGAGGACTATGGAGAGAATTTCCTATTGAGGATTTTAAATTAGAGAGGTTTGCCTACAAGTAGGATGAAAGATGTTTAGATAGTTAAGCCCTCAGGCCAATCAGATAAACACACAATAAGCCTTTCACCAGCAGTTCCCAACACGGATAGTTTGAATCAGCCCTCTGCTCCAAACAGACTGCAAAAAGCTGTTTAATGTAAAACAAACTGGATTTGAGATCATAATAAAGGCAGCATTTCTGCATTATCTATAATCCTTGAAAATAATTTCACTAACCCTGAGAAATGCTCACAAATACAGGAAAAAAGTCCACAAATGTAGGAGAACTTCAACAAACAAAGAAAAAGTTTCAAATCATAGAAAACTTTTTGCAAACTCATGAGAACCTTGACAAACTCAGAACAGTTTATTTCAGTATTTGAAGTGGTTAGTAAATATAAGAATGTTGTTAAAATGGCAGGGCATAGGCAAGATGGTAAGCAACTAGCAGCATAAAAATTTAGCTCTGCCTCTTTTCAGTTATTGACAGGAATATTCATTTTTATTGCTAGGAAACTATAGCTATAAATAATTTTATACATCAAAATTAGTTATGTGCTAAAATCAAAAAGAAAAACCAAGTTTCTGAGAGATTTTTTCCAAGTTTTAATCCTGTCAGAAGTCTTCCGTCTGACACAGTCTGGAGTCACTCTAACACTTCTCTTTAAGAAAGTGTGATGAAGAAAGAACTATCAATTATTGCAAATATTCAAGACCTCTCGGTTACAATGAATATGTTTGAGAGTAAAATAGACACTATAAAACAAGACAGCAAGAGACAACTGAATTTACTTAATGCCATTATTGATAAGCATTCAGATCAGATCTTATCTATAGAAGAACAAGTAAATAATATAGATAGAAGGCTGATTGAAAATGAAAGGCAAGTTGGATTATTTCTCTTAAAGCAAAACACTTTACTTCTGGCAAAAGTAGAAGATCTGGAAAGCTGGTCCAGGAGAAACAATATCAGGATATATCAAATGACAGAAAATGGAGAAGGTAACAACATGGTAGAATTTCTAAATAACTGGTTACTAAAAATTTTAAACCTGTCAGAATCACTTTCCTTCAGAACAGAAAGAGCTCATAGGTATCTTTCTAATGCGATCTTTCTAATGCGTCATCTTCCTCTTTACACAAAATAAAGACTTAGTATTAAGTACAGCCTGGACAAGCTCTCCAATAAAAATGAATGGAAAAGCATCAGATTTGACTGATTATAATTCATTGGTGATTTCCAAAAGAAAGCCCATATTCCTTTAATTCAAATTTTAAAGAAGTCACACATCAAAGTTCAAATATTTTTTTTTTCTGCCAAAATCAAAAATGTTCTTACTGAAGGTCACAAAATCTTTAAAATACTTGATGAAGCTCTGGACTTTGCACAGAAGAATAATCTTTTAGACAAATCTGAAGAAACTGACTGGTCCTTAACTAGTTTAGAAAGACAAGTAACTAAACATGGATGAACAACTAAAGATAAAAAAACAGTAAAACATTTAAAGAAAAGTAATATTTTTTATATTATGTTTATTTTGTTGTTTTATTGTTTAAAAAGCTCTAATAATACCCTGAGGAATGCAATGATTTTAAGGTAATACCTTTTCAATTATCTGGATACATAAAATAACATAAATAGTAATTCACTTTATAGTATTTACAGGTTAATGTTGATATTATAGCCTGGCATTAGATCCCTTAGATTAATAGATTTTTTTAAAACTAAAAGTAGATTTTAATTATAGTATAATGTCAGAGTCTAGATATATGTTATTTATTTAGTAGTAATAGTTAACATAGTATGTATTAGTGTTGTTTTTTTTTCTTTTTGTATTTCTTTCTCCTAATTCTTGTTTTCCTTATTTTTACAGACTTCCTTTCAATAAGAAATTAGTTAAAATATAATGACTTGGTTATGATGGTGGGAGAAAGGCTTATGTCAACTTCTGATGAGTAGTCTGTTTCAAATTACTGTTTTATACATAAAGTTTAATATCTTGCTTGTTTTAAAAAGTCCATTAGACATGTTTATTTTAACAACATAGCTTACCTGAAGCAGTTGCTATTTTTCTTTTGTTTTAAACTACAACAGCAAAACAAAATTCCCACTTGTACACAGCCCTGTACCTTTCTTTTACATCAGAAAGAGACGCAAGTCAAATTTCACATTATAATGGATCACAAAGACACTGCCAGTGTGTGGATGCAACAGGAAGAATAGTTTGAACTTTGAACTCACCAGAGATGTTTCTGATGGAATGTTGAGATGGAGGTTGCAAAAAGAGAAAACAAAAATAAATGAAAATGTTTTGTTTGTAAGTTAAAGTACTGAGTCATTTTATTGTAAAGTATAATGTCAAATCGCAGACTTCCTCACATAATATTACTCCAGAACATACAGACTTTTTACTAAAGTAAATATTCACACTCAGTGCTATATATTAATGCTACTAATGCTTGAAAATGCTGAACTGTGTTTGATATTGTAATACAAACTACTCTTGTGTGAAACCAGAAGACCGCACATTACTAGTAAATAGTTTATACAAAATCTTTTACTATCAAAGTAATGGTGCACCATTATTCCTGTAAGCACATAACATTCTGATGAGTTATATCTTGCAAATAAATCATAAAGATTAATAATACACTACTGTACTAAATAAGGGTACACCAAAAATATAAGTTCTGGTAGACTAAACATATACCTTTAAAAAATGTTAACATTTCTAAAGTCTTGCTTAAAGTGTATTCTGCCTGCACTTATAGTCAATCACAGGGGCTAGTTATATAATTGTTATCATCTAATAGGATGATATTGCATGTGGCATGTAATTGTATAGCTTGAGGAGAATAACACTGAATGTACAAATAAGATGATATTGCAAGCTGTGTGCAATTTTATAGCTTGAAAAAAATAACACTGGCAACTTATAATAACTCAGGATAATTTTTATTATTTGCTGTTGAGCTGGGAGATGCAATCTTTTAAAAAAGGGAAGTCGTACCTCCCATCTGATCTTCATACGATATAATGGTAAGAAATAATAAGGGTTTAATTAGGCTCACGTAGGACTTATTCTTGTTAATGAAAGAGAGAATACAAATCTGTGGATCCCCTTCAAAAGATCAAAATTTCATAACATCGAACCTCTGATTATCAAAGACCAGAGGACTGCAGTTCTGAAATATCGACCCTTGTGAATGGAGATCACCATACAGTTTAAAATGAAAACTTTATCTTCACTGTAGTGTGCTCTCAGAGTTGGTATATTTAAGTATCAAGGGTATGGGGGTGCAGCGGGGCTTGCCTCCCTGCAAAAATGTGATAAGAAGTTTTCACATTTTAGATTTTTTTTGTAGGTTTGATATTTCAGAACTTTGATCCTCTGGTCTTTGATGATCGCAGGTTTGATATTCTGGAGTTTTAATCCTATGAAGTAGACCCAAATCTGTATATCTAAAACAAATGTAGATTTGAATTGTTTAAAGTGTCAGAGCTGGCATCTGTAAGCTTATTAAGATGACTGCCACTATTGCAGATGTGCTAGTCACACTATATTGAAAACCAGTTTCAGTCAGCCACAGTATATGGATAGACATCCTCCTTTATATTTTTGTGATACTCAGCAAGGTGGGAGTATTTCAAAAATAATTAACTAGCCTACAGAAACAAAGAAGTACATGTTTTAAGGGATAATATTTTTTATTAGAATTCATGCCATATTACAAATAGTCATTGTAGTTATACAGATCATGTGGTATTTATATAATTAATAGATAATATTAACTTACAGAATTATAATTTGGGAGTTTATTTCATTACTACAAACTAGATTATTATGTGATATGTAGTGTTAGAATTTTAACATTATACAAAAGTTTGATTTGAAAAATGAGATTGTTATTAGGAGTTTTCCCCCATTATATATGGATAAATGCTTTAACTTTACTTTAGAGGTAGGAGCAATATACTGCAATTGGGTAGTAATAGAGTAATGATTAAGAGTGTTTTGTATGATTACTTCATCAAACCAGGAATACTATATTCCATGTTAGACAGTATAAATATTTTTAGATTTAACTTGTTAGTAGTTAGGTTAATGATCTCATCATAGAACAATTGGCTAGAATTAGATATAGGTTCTTGATTCAAACTATAATTTATCTCAAAGCTGTTTTATCTTAACAGTGTCGGTTTATAAATGTATTTCATTGAATATTAGTGATCTTAATGATCCTATGAAGAGATGTAGTTTAATTATCTAAATATAAATAAGGCTCATATTGATTTTTTTTTACAAGAAACACAGTTGTTGAAAAAGGACTTAGGTAAGTTGTTATTCAAAGATTATTTAATACTTGTAGACTCACATTATAGCTTAAAAAGGATAGGCACTCTTATACTTTGAAAGAAATCACAGACTGTGCCTAGAGTAGTTGATACTTATTCTGGCAAAAACGTTATGATGGGTTTAGTAGTAGTTGAAATTAATAAAAAAAATTACATACTTAGGAATGTTTATTGGATTCCTGAAATTGGTTCTAAAGAGACAAGAATATATTTAGATATTATAATGTTATATTATAAAGGAGACATTATTGGAAGGAGATGTTATTTGCATTTTATCAGAAAGAGATACTACTAAAGGTAAAAAAAAACTAGAATATCTGCCTCTGTAAAACAACTAAACTATTACAATATAATGAATCTAAAAGCCATACATGACTTAAAATAGTCATATTCCTTTAAATACACACATTACTCATTTAGATTTGGCAGTCAAACAAATAATGATAAAGTTTTTACTTCTAGTGGTCTATATTCTAAAATTGATGAAATGTTAATAATGTCATGGCCTTTGACTGACCACAGTGCTATTACTTTTAATTTAAATATAAAATCTAATGATTTAGTCTTTTGGTAAAGAATTCCAGCTTATATTTCAACATTTAAATGAGTTATGGAATCATTTTTGAAGAAATTAAATGTATTTATGAAGTTTAATAACAATGATGAAGTTAGTGATGTTATTTTGTGGGATGCATTGAAAGCATATTTATATGGTACATTTAAGAGTTATCTTCACAAAAGAAAGGAGTGGGATAAAGAGTTAATTGCTTTGTACTCAAGCATTGATAAATTAAAGTTAAACTTAAAACAAATGATAAGGTTGCAAATTCTGAATTGAAAACTTTAAATCAGAACTACATAGAAATATCACATTATAAAATTTCAATAAACACAGAAAAAGATTAAATGGCAATCATACTTTATTAATCCCAAAAATGTAAACAGGTTAGCTGTTAGATCAAAAAAGGTGAAACAGCATAAGTCGTATTAAAGAGATTATGTATAACATGAATAATAACCTTGAGAAAGCAATTGATTATAAGATATATTAAAGACATTCAGGAAACATTTTGAATTAAGTAATAATAGTAAATCAACTTTAGATAATACTAATTTAACTGATAGCTTTCTAAAGGAAAATATAAAACATAAATTAACTAAATAACTGAATGTAAGGAAAGATAAATCAATTTCTTTCAGTGAACAAAAATAAATTAAAATTAAAAAAAAATAATAAGTCCCCTAGTCTAGATGGCATAATTCCTGAGTTATATAAAATAATTCCTGATAATATATTAAGAATTCTTTTAAAAGCATTTGAGAAAGTTAGAAATCTGTCAAATATTCTTCCCTCTTGGACATTTCTATTGATATCTCCTATTTTGAAATAAGATAAAGACCCTAAATTATCCTCATTTTATTTTTATTATATGATGTCAAATCTAATTGATGATGATCAAACTGGCTTTATTCTGAAGAGAAAAGTACATGACAACACTATTAGACTTTTTTCATTGATAGATAATAAGAGGAAGAAATAATGTTCAGTCATAAGCTTGGATTTAGATAAAGCTTTTGATACTGTTAACTGGATATACTTATTTAAAGTACTCAAAGAATAAATATTCTCTAGATTTTTTAATGAAGCTATATAAGAATTCCTTTTTTGTTAAAATTTGATCATTTTTATCTGGTTCCATTAAAATATCAAAGGTACAAAACAAGGATGCCCTTTATCTCCTTTATCGTTTGCTTTGTCAATAGAGCCCTTTGCTAATTTTATAAGAACAAATACAAAGATAAAGAGATTCTCCATATATGGTAATTATAGTTCTAAAATTCAGTAATTTGTGGATGATATCCTGTAAACAATTGATGACAGTGAATCTTCATTAGAACATATTCTTAAATCAATTAAATATTTTGAGAATATTTCATGTCTAAGTTTTAATCATAATAAAACAGAAAAATTGTTGATAAATAAAAAATACATTTTTATAAAAGTATAAGGAATTAAATTGGGAAACTAAGCAACTTAGATATTTGGGATTTATTATACAATCTTGTTAGAATGTACCAGTTTTAGTAAATTATAAAAAAAATCTAATTAATATAATATTAAAACTAACTGATAACTGGAACAAAATGTATTTTCATAAATGGAAGACACACTTAATGATAGCCTTACTAATTTTTTTATTTTACATACAGTCACTGATTTTACTTACATCAAAAAATATTAAACAATTAAATTCTACATTAATTAAGTTTTTGTGGTATCCCCAAAAATCAAGAATAGCACTTGACTGGCATGTGCATAGTTGAGAAGAAAGTGGAATTGGATTTCCTAATATTGACCTATACCCTAAGTCTGCCATTATAAATATAGTGAGCCATTGGTTAAACTCTTCTTATATTTCAAACTGGAAATTATTGTGCAAGACAATTTCAATTTCAAATAATAAACTTGAAATAATTGCAAATTTTAATCAGACATTAATAAAATATATTGAGTCATAAAAGATGTTTGTATGAACACCAGAAACTACTCTATATCTATTCCTTTTATTAATTACATTTAACTATGTTCAGGAAAGTAATAGATAATAATTATTTTGTTAACAATTTATTAATTCTGATGTTTCCCATAGCTTATACTAAGGGATGTTTGGAATTATTTAATCTAAGTAAAATACTAGATCTTAAAGAAAATTAGTTAAAATATTGGTATAATTTCTAGATGGAAATAAATTACATACCACTGACCATCTTTTGCCCAGATATAATATAAAGAAAAACAGCTGGTTAAACATACATTCTTTTAGGGAATTTATTAATAATAAAATACAAATATCATTAAATATGAATACAAAACCCATTCATAAAATTTTAAAATTTTTCATTAAAATTAATGGTGATGGGTCCAAAAATAAATCTTGGTGGGAATTCAATAATGCCTGCACAGAGTGATTTTCCATGTAGGTATAATGGCACAGCCCCAACACGGAAGCTGGCAGCTGTCTGATCCAGTACATAAAGCAGAGGAGCGTGCATTAGCATGCAATGCAAATCACATCATAAGGAGGCAATTTTCATACAAATGAGGTCAAATGAGGATGCTGAGGTTATCCAGCAAGCAGATAGGTAGTCGTGCAGACCCCATATTGTTGTCTGAAGCGTACATGGAAAATTACCATGTACAAAAAAATCAAAAATTGAACAGGGTCTGCAAAAGCCCATTTAGAAGGCTGGGGATTACATATTAGGGACAGATAAGTGCACAACTGTGCCCTGTATGTCCAAAAAATAATGCAAAATAATAAAAAGTAATTTTTTAATAGCCATATCATGTCTGCAAACATGCCGTTAAGCAAAAGAAAATATTAACAACTGTAAAATACAAAAAACAAGACATATGTGAGAATAATGCATTATAGCACCCTGCAAGCATTATGTACAATGGCAGATTTCAGTGGTTGCTAAGGAGGCAGTTCCTGGAATAGTGAAGCATCCAGGTTGTGTGCACGGATCAGTATGCAAATGAACTGGGGTTACTGAATAGCAAAAATAGACTACTGTGTCCACAGATAAAAGTGGTGTAGCCCCTGAACCATGTTGGTGTCCACAGAAGAGGTAGCTGACATCAAAAGGTGGTGTGTCACTATATTTTAAGTGGATTGGAGCTCAGCAATGCCTGTTTGTGTGGCATGCCGCTCAGGTAAGCAGGGAGGTGTGTCCACTGTTGCTATTCTATGCTTAGCTGCTGGGTGTGTATTTTAGCTGGTTTGAGCATATTTGCATGGTGCGCCACTGAGCTGAGTGTCCCCATTTAAGGTGGTGTGTCCAGACTGCTAAGCAATGTTTATACTAATGGCATGGGTTTGTGCACCATGCTGCAGTGCTTAGCAGGGAAGGTATTAAAAAAAAAAAAGTAATAGCCTGGGAAAGCCAATCATGTATAAATTACTGTTAGGCCCTGTTCCACAGACACTGGACCATTCAAACACCTCTGTGATATACCTAGCAGGTGGAATACACCATCATAATTAGCCAATCACGCAGGATGCATCTGCAGCACACCACTATAAAGTATGCATACACCCTAGAACCTGATTTTTCTCTGCACCAATGGAGTACACACTTGGGAATTTTAGCTGACAGAATGCTAGGGGGTGCTGCTGCTCAGCTACATCTGTATGTGCTAGAGGATGAGGGCAGTGTTGATGCTAATGCCGACAATAGGGCCAGATTGAGAAGGAGAAGAGTGTTCAGGCCCAGTGTTCAGGCCCAGGGTAACCTTCCAAGGGCTACTTGAGCTGGAGATTGCAGACCGATACAGGATGGACAGAGACATACCACAAGAACGCACCAAGCTTTGCCGCCCTCAACTCAGACCCAGAGCCAACAGAGGGAACCCATCCTAGTGGAAACAAAGGTATGTGTAGCCCTTAGAATATTGGCTGCGGGTACTTTTCAAAGACCAACTGGGGACATAATGGGGGTTTCACAGGCATCTGCATCCAGAGTACTCCACCAGTTGCTAGATGCCATGCAAACACAAGCCAGCGAGCACATTTTTTACACCACACCCCTGAGGAGAGGGCCAGCAGTGTGTATCTCTTCCACCATGTAGCACACTACCCTGAGGTGCTGGCTGCCATAGACTGCACTCATGTACACATCAAAGCACCACCTGGTGAGGAGGATGGAGTCTACATGAACCGCAAGGGGTATCACATCATCAACTGCCAGGTTGTGTGCAATGCCCAGGGCATTATCATGAGGGTGTATGAGGCAGCCCTGGCAGCTATCACGACTTCCATATCTGGCATGCATCACAGCTGTACCAGACATTTTCCAGGGGGGGCATCCTGTACAGCCAT
>NC_056734.1:306432507-306570007 GCF_019279795.1 Protopterus annectens
TGACCAAGTTTAACAGGCATGATCTCCCTTTGACAAAACCAAACTGTGTGGGATCAAGTTTTTGGAGGTTGCCAATGTCCTTGTTTATAAGGTCCATGATAATGCATTCCATGGCCTTGCAGATCAGGCTAGTTAGGCTGATGGGGCCTATAATTGCCTGGATCAATGAAAGCTATGGTTTTGTAAAGAGGGATGACAGAGGCAGTCCTCCATTCTGCTTGGATGAAGCCGGTGCAAAGGCTTTGGTTGAATAGGGTACCTAGTGATGCTGAGAGCTCTTGGCTGAATTCATGTAGGACACAGCCAGGGATGTTTTCAGGTCCCATAGAGGCTCTATTTTTTACCTTTGAGAGGGCATTAATAACCTACTCCCTGGTAATGAGGGGAAGGGGGCAGGTTCTTGGGATGTCCTGGTTTACTGATGGGGGGGACAAGGGGTGAAGTTTTCACTGAACTTGTCTGCCAGCAGGTTAGCTATACATATGGCATTTACAGCACTGGTGGACACTATCAAAACAGATAAGCTTCATGGTGCCTGTGATAAGTAAGCACTGCTATAGTGTATACAAATAGGTAGGGGTTCTAATCCCATGTGCGCAAGTAATTAGTACATAATACTATAGTATCTACAACTAGACAGGTAGGGGTTCTAATCTCACAAAGGCCATCTCTGTGAGTGAGTATGTGTGTGGGTGTAATATACCACTGGTACCCATGTGTCTGTCTTGCCTATGTGTGTGTATTGGTTATACATTTTCAGGCCCTGATAGCCACCATTGCCCTCCTTTACAGGCTCCATTGATGTCATCCCCTTTAACATCACTGGCAGACACTCTCACAACACATAAGCTCCATGGCACATGGGATTAGTATGTAATACTATTGTATAGAATAAGATATAGCTAGGGGTAATAATCACAAAAAGACCAACTCTGTGTGTGTGTGTGTGTGTGTGTGTGTGTGTGTGTGTGTGTGTGTGTATATGTAAATATACCTCCTTGCAGCAGTATGTCAGTCTTGCCTTTGTGTGTGCAATGGTTAAACATTTTAAGGCCCTGTGAGTGCTTGCTGCCCCTAAATAGCCCACATCTACCTAGGCATAAATGCTGTATGCCAATACCTACATTTGTAGGTACACAACACTCAGGTCACACGTATCAAGGGTGGCACGCCTTGTCACGGGGTATGCATGCAGGATTACACTGTCTGCCCCATTGCCCCTGACACACTGCTCTACACAGATGCACCTAGGTAACCATGCACATAGAAAGCTTTACCTTGCTAATGTCATATGTCTGCTTTGCTACCATGCCATCCTGAGATGCTGTATAACCACCAAGTCTCCACAGCGTTGTCAATCAGACCCCTGCAACAGAAACATACAAAGTTTTGAGAGACGCCTGTCAGTCTGCGACAACTCCGCCAATCTAACATCATGCAACAAAGGAACAAATACATTAATGTGTACTCATGACACATGCCAGCAGGCAGCACCTGTCATGGCATAACAGAACCACAGTAAACAATGTCATGCAACGTACTACAGTCACCCTGTGCATCAGACACATATTTGCATGTCACTACATTGATGTTATGGATGGCAGGGATGTGACACAGGTATCATCACATGCATAGGTTGTGGTGTGGGAGTGCCAGAGGCCTAGGCTGTGCCAAACAGCTGATATCATGTGTGGGGGCAGGAAGGGGTGGTGGTCAGCTTGGTTATGGAGAGGTACTGTGTGTGTCTGTTGGTGAACTGCATGTGACACTGATGTATGAGTGTGTGCGTGTACACAGTCAAGCCATGTGCTAGCACTACATGTGGCTATGTTGAACAGCAGTGGACTGTACATGGCAGACTGGACAGTTTACCATCTGTGGCAATGAACATGGGAACTGGCTCTGCCAGGAGTGGCACTGGTACCATCATGCCCAGAGTCAAATATGGTACAAGTCGTTGATAGTGTCTGGTGTCTGCTGGGCCCATGTCCCTCATGGGACCACCCAGGACCAAATGCCCATGGTCTGCCATGTCATAGTGTGGACAGCACCCTCTCTTCAGTAGTGCTGGAGGTACTGCCACTAGGGGATCATGAGTGTGCATGGCCATGTGGACTCTCAGCAGATGTTGTTGCTGACCTATGGCCACGTGTTCGACGCCCTACTCCCACCACATGCTGTACCACAGACAATGAGCGGTCAAGGACTGAGAATGTTTCACCCTACCATCTGTCCACTACATCAGTGAAGCAATGCATGGCATCACCAATGTTGTGGATGGAGTCACAGATGCCAGAGAGTGATGCATCAATGATCCTGAGCATCCATCTGGTGTTGCATTCAGAATGTGCCTCTGCCTCCATGATGGACGAAAACATGCGTCGAGTGACTCGTGATGTGACACCTGTGACAGGTGGTGGATGGGCAACAGTCCTCCTTTGAGCGCCCCTGTCAATCTGCCTGTGTTGGACCTCATCAGCTGTCTGGCTATGGATAGTATCTACAGTCACTGATGCCATAGTTGCCACAATCTCCTGTTTGATGCTGCCAAATTCTGACTGTCCAATATCTGTGGCTGCAGGGGACTATGTGTGACCATACTGACTGTATGTGGAGACATTTGGGGAGGAAATGGGATGTCAACCCATGGCACATTTTCAGCCCCCAACAACCTCACCTGTGCCTCACAATGGCAACCATCATCATCAGAGTCCAATGAGATATTGACATCAGGTTGTGAGGGGTACACACTCCAACCCCTATGGTCACCTGTGAGGAGGAAGACAACATACCTACATTAACACCTGTACTATTATGTCTGCTGATCCACACATACACATATAGGTGAGGTGCCACAACTGTATGATAGATACTATGTCTTATTTCTGATCCCATGCACAACACATAAGCAGACTACAACATACACAGACAGGATAGGCCCTTAATAACATGCACTGCAGCTATGTCCAGTTAATTTTGCCAGTACTATACACTTGTTAGATAAGTGATATGTCAGTGTATGTGCTCGACCTACACCTACAACACAGTGGACCCATCTTCATCATACTATTGCGCCTTTATAGCAGATTGCATAGATCTTCACAACCATGAGTGCAAATATGTTACAGCTCCTGCAAATACACTACTGTGATTACCGATTCAATGTAATGCAGTGAACCCCTCCAAAACTGAACATATGTGTATTGTACTCTGGCTAAGCATAACAGCTGCATCTATGGCAAACTGGCAACCCGTAACATTCTTAGGGTATATGTAAGCCATACCAAAACAGTTTCACATTCACTGGCTACAGGTTTGGACTCTGGCCACACCAGATGTACCTATGGAAATGTGAGGGAGAGTTATTGTAAGCAAACACAAATGTGGCATTGTTACAGGATAATATGTGCGTAAATCATCTTGTACAGTAGGAACCGAGATACTGCCCACATTGCTGACATTCTGAGTATGTGTGCACAAGTGTGCCTTACAACCCCCCCACCCCCCCCCCCCATGAAGATTGACCTGAAATCTGTGTTCTGGTATGCAGAGGCTGCCACAATGACTGCTACAGTATTACAGTGATTAACACAGAAGGCTTACGTAGATGAGCCTCTGCTGTGGATGCTGTGCCACCCAGCCCCACAACGTATGGAGTGATGGATGCTTGGGAGCTGGTGGTTGATCCCAGGTTTGCCAGGAACTCCTCTGTGGGTGAGAGTGGTTGTTCTGCTGCAGGCCCACTACCGGTGGCAGCATGGTCCCTGGCCACAGCAGCATCCATTTGCCATGCAGCATTTATCATATCGGCTGCCTGGTGTCAGATCTGCTCATAGCTTCTTTTCTGTAGCCCTTCTTAGTTTACTGATGCAACAATATCAGCCCACAGTGCAGCACATTGCTCCCGATTCTGGCAACTCCTAGAAAACAGGATGTGATGGAGTCTGAGGCCATCCAGGATCACATCATTTTTGGCAGCAGTAAAAGGTGGAAGCCTCGGTCTGTACATGATTTCTGAAAGACAAGAAGAGGGAAACATCACAGGACCATGTTCATTGCTCTCCACTATGTACACATCCTGCACATCCAAATTGGCCAAGACAATCCTCCACTACATATGACATGATACCCCACCATCTATCAACACAGTGTGTATGTGGTTATCAGCAACATAGTGGAATTACATCTTGCATTTTCCTGCTCATCTTGCTTTTTCCTGCTATTTGCTGCTTGTTCTCTAAAGTGTTCAACTACTTCTTTTCTGTTACATTTATTACTGCTTGTTTATAGCATGTTAAAATTGTAAGTGTTATTGTAAGCCTCTTACTTTTGGTTTAAGCACTTGACCTTTAGGCCCACACCTTAGGTCTCCCTGGTCTTTCTCACTCAGATTATGACAAATATGAATGGACAATATCCTACAGTTTCTTCTGCCAGTCTGTTTGATATGGGCATTCTGACACAGTGCAACAACGGCCTTATGTACATGGACAACCATCTACTAGCACCACCTAGGGACACAATTTGTGAGAGATGCAATTACATTTGGAACTTGGAGTCCATGCTCTCTCCCTCTCAAGCCAGTATATCTGGCACCAAGAAGGTTGTCAATACAATCACTACACCTCATACACCACCCACACCTACACAACACACACCCACATATGCGGAGGTCCTCAACATAAACATATCCAAACAAACGAGACCCCCGAGGCAAAAACACGCAATATCCACAGCCCTCCACACCACATACCATGAATAATCCACACACCTGTGTCTCACAGCCACTAAGGCTTCACCATAAACCCAGAATATTAGTCTTAGGATACTCCATTGTGAGACACACAGATGTGCCTCTCACCAGGCTGGATAAGAAGAAAGTTACGGTTAGTTGTCTGTCAGTTTACAGAATCTGCCATATCACATACACACTGAAGACTCTCAAAAACAGGTACTCTGCCATAGTCCATGTTGGATGAATGACTTGAGATGTACTTCCCAGGACTATATGAAGAGAGACATGATTGAGCTTGCTGATTATGTGTTCCAGGCTGGTATGTCCCTAGCCTTAAGCATCATTCTGCCATCAGACAGAATGATGTCGCAATGCAAACAGGAAATGATTGACTCTAACAACTGGCCTAGTTTCAGGTGCCATTCCAGGGGGATCCAGTATCTGACAGCCTCGGAAGATATGATCGACAGACCACAATGCTTTGCCAGACACGGGCTGCATCTGTCTCACCTGGGCTTCAGGCTTCTGGCAAATGTTGTTACCCCACCATAGTACCTATTTTAGGAAAACTGATGATGTTAAAACTACCAACATAAAAATGTCAACAAAACACAACTTAAAGGTCCTGCTGCTAAACACTAGGAGTCTAAACATTAAACTGCACTCATTGCAAGCATTCTTAACCCTGGGAAATGCTGACATCTGTGCAGTCACAGAAACCTGGTTCACAGCTGGGGACATGACCCCAGCCTTATCTGGTAACTCATCCTATCATACATTCAGACACCAAACTGTGGGCAGTGAAGCCAAAAGAGGTGGAGTTTCAATATATATAAAATGCATACACACCTTCCGGCTGGTCAAACAATATAATGCAAAGGAGACACTCAAGGTGCAGTTAACCATTCACAAGACAAGATCCCTATTGAAATCATAGCTAGCTACCGGCCCCCAAATTTGACTGAAGAGGCCCATTCCACCTATATGGACATTTTCAATCTATCAGAATTCAACCCTTTAGCCTGATACTGGGTGACTTTAACTACCCAAACATAGACTGGAAGAAATACTCATGCCAGAACACAAATGCCCAGAGATTCGTTGATGTTGTCAATGCAAATACCTTTGAACAGCTAGATGATACCCCAAGAGGTATAAATATCTTGGACATGATATTAAACAACATGAGTAACCACTGCAGCATTCCTATAGTATCATCCTTCGTAGTAAGATCCAACCATAAAGCAGTCACTTTTGAAGTCACCATCTCCCACAATACCCATCTAGCTAGGGTCAGACATAAAAATGTCTCCAAAGTTGAGTACAGCCTTCTGACAGATGGTATAAATAGCTTCACAGCCTCCTCCCCCTCTGTAGGAACTGGCACCAATATCCAAAACTACACCAAAGCACTATACAAGCATGTCTATGGATGCATGGAATAAGGAATACCCAACAGGACTACATCATCCTAGGCAAGGATAAGTAAACCTGTCTGGTGAACATCTGCAATAAATAAACTCTATAACAAGAGGAAAACATCACTGTCCAACACCAAGAAGGAGCAGGTGCCCTATTGGATGCAATGTCTCCTTAGCCTGAACAAGCAAATAAGAGCACTATTGAAATCCTCCAAAGCAAACTTTGAGTCCAAATTGCTGACATCTACTACAGACAATCATAAGTCCTACTTCACATATGTCTGCAACCTCAGAGGAAGCACCCAGATCTGTTCAAAAGTGGTGGTCAAGGACACCACATGCACAGATGCCATAGATATAGAAAACTTGCTGTCAGACAGATTCACTGAAAACTTCTCCCCTTTGTCCCTGTATATCTAGGAACAAGTCATCACTGCTCTCTCAAAGGCAAAAAATACAGCCTCCATGGGACCTAGATGACATAACAGGCTGCATCCTACATGAACTCAGGCAGGAACTTGCAGCACTATTAGGCCCCTATTCAACCAAAGGCTGAGTACTGGCTTTGTCCTAGCTGAGTGGAGGACAGCCACTGTCATCCCTTTGCAAAAAGGTGGAGCATCCACTGAATTGGGAAATTATAGACCCACCACCCAAACTAGCCTGACCTGCAAGGCCATGGAATGGATTATCATGGACCTCATTAACAAGGATATTGACAACCTCCAGACACTCAATCCCACACAGTCTGCCTTTGTCAAGGGGTGATCACATCTGTTAAATTTGGTCAACATCTTTGAGACAGTCACCAAAGCCATGGACAAGGTGAAGATAGTACACACCACCTACTTTGACCTGGCCAAAGCCTTTGACACTATTCCCCACTAAGCCATAATAGATAAACTCTCTCTACTAGGCATCAATCCATATGTTACCAGATGGGTAGCAAATTGGTGCACTGATAGATTCCACCTTGTCAAAATAGGGGAAGCCACCTCATGCAGTACACATGTAAAAAGTGGTGTACCACACGCTTCTGTCTTGGGATCTTTGTTATTTGGAATATACTTTTCTGAGGTGGAGGGCAAAACCAGTTGGCTATGGCTGGCCAAGTATGCAGATGACTGCATGCTGGGTGCTGTCAACAAATCCCCTAGTGAAGTGGACATCCTCTAAGATGGTCTTACTCAAAAAAATGACTGGTACCAGAAACATGGCCTCAAGCTGAATACCACAAAAGGCATCATCATCCTCTTTGGGGAGAGTGACATTCCCACAAATTATCACATTAATAATAACATCATAAGCACACAGCCAGTCGTGAGGGATTTGGGCACACAAGTTGATAGCAACCTGATTTTGACTACCATGTTGCTTCAGTTGTACAGAAAGCCTTCTACACGGCCCACCTCATCAGTAAGGGCATCTCATGCAGGGACAAGGAAGTTATAACATTCCTGTATTCTTCCCTTATAAGGCCCATTATTGAGTACAATGTCCCTTTCAGCATATACCTCATAAAGCAGATGTAGCAGCTGGAGAGACCACAGAGGTTCCTCACCAGGATAATCCGTGGCCTCAAACATCTATCATACACAGATAGGCTAAAAGCCCTATCCCTCTACTCAGTTTCATACAGAATCTTCAGAGGTGACCTTTGTCTGGCATACAAGGTGATCACAGATCCCACCTTGATGGGACTGCTGCATATCAGCAAATCAAGCTCCACTCGATTAACCCACATGCGTGCCCTCAGCCTAGTCTGTGACATCAGCAGGACTTATTGGTGGGACAGATTTGTGTCCCAGAGACTCCTCCATCTGTGGAATAAACTCCCTCTCCACATCAAGCAGAGTACCTCTTTACCTCTTTTCAAGCACAACCTGGATAACTGGATGGGAAACAGGAAATACACCCTTGGGATTCCACCCATGTCCCTATTGGACTGGGGCATCAGGTGCTGACTTGTATAAACATGAGCTAAATTCTTGGCTAGGCTTATAAGGGGCTCAGGGCCAATAGGCTAGTAACCTCCTATGATCATATGAATACTGGTTATGACCCTGAGTGCTGTGATGTAGAGTGTTGTTATGTCTCCACTCCCATCAAGGCGGTCTACTGTGGCGACGTCCCAGTACCATGTCATAAAGCCACCGTCCAACAAATAGGTGAGTGTTCCTACAAGTATATGGGGATAGTCCAGCAACATCCATGTGACATAATGGCAGACAACACTGAAAATGTGCTGTAGGGTGTCATCACTCTAGTTATCTGACTTCTGCAGTACACAGATATTTCTAGAATGTGTACATGTGCCTGATATATGTGGACCCTCTGCCAGAAAAAAGTGGATGTCTGGCAAGCAGTTGGACAATACATAATGGTTGTTCTCCGACTGTGGGGAATCTGGCTGTCACACACCAGAACCCTCAGAAAACAGTTATGGTACAGTAATATTGGTTACTGTATTCATTCCCTTACCTTGTAAGCTCAATATGTACACTCTGTCGTAGAGGTCAACCACTACTACTGGCTATGATCTGAACTCCTGCTGTAGTGGGTCATCAGGTATGCTAGCCATAGTTCTCAAGCAATGAGAAACAGATGTCAAATACATAGTGATCTAGCCAGAGTACATCAGGGACAGTCAGGGGCACCTGTACAATGTTTGACCTATTCCTGTGTGACATTCACAGACTGAAAGGAGCTGAATGACAGTACACCATGTGATATGCCAACTGTGTCCACCATTACTTACTGTCACTATTGTCTAACACACAATCCAGTAGCATTCATAAAGGAGCTGACCATTGTAGGCGGGACTCAGAGGGCCAGAGCTGTGATGTATGTCATAGCAGGCAGAGTTGACAAGGAAGTCTGTAGGTGCTGGACAGCTGACTATCAGCAACATGTCATTCCAAAATATGTACTACAGGCCTACTGTTGTAATCCCTATTCTGCATAACAGCATCCTCCCATCTGTATCCCATTAAATGGGGACTTCTATGAAATACCTGGTAGAGTGCTGCACTCCTTTTTGTGAGTCACAGACCTTTTTACTATTAGCAGCTGTTTGCCTTTTGTAGGTAATGATCATGAGCAAGTGATTTCCTATGAACCAATCTGTGGCTTAGACTTGGCAATTGTATCCAGAACATCTGGGTTGCACTTTCATTAGCCAATAGCATGGCACAACAGTGCTATATTTAAGGCCTTCATATAGGCTTTGCCCCCTTTCCTAATCTGTCAGATGGACATTACTGAGGTGTGGAGACTACAGCATCACAAAGGGTATGTAGAAATACTGTCCAATGTTGGGAGTTATGTGGTATGTCCAATGTTTTGCATACTATGTTTGGCCATTGTGAAAAGACTTTCTGATTATGTGGCAGTTTAGTGTTAAACAATGTGGGTTGAGGTCAGTAAGGGGAAGACAGATGTTTGCCATACTTTATATACATCAAAATATGCATGCTGCTGCAGTAGCTGATGGTCTATCAACTGTGTATGTTTGTAGGCGAAGACTTTGATACATGTCCCTGTCACTTGACCTTTGCTCCCCACTCCTTTATGTATGGGTGTTGTGTGGATTCCTTGTTCTAGGTGGCTTTGAGATATGTTAGGTCTGTAGCAGGTGGTTGAACATACTGCTGCATATGTTGCAGGTTGTAGCTGCTATGTTTTACCTAGGAGTCATACTGGGGAGTTTGAACACATTGGAGGACAGCAAGCTGTATGTGTCAGTGAGGGAGCAGTATCAGCTCGGTTGTTACAACATAGCCAGGGTGAGGGTACTGATAGTCCATGTGAGGCATGTGCTTCAGGTACATATGTTATGTAATAGTGCCATTTAGAGAGTGGTAGGTGACATAGGAAGCCTACACATATTTGTGCAGTGTGTCACACCCTACAGGCCTTTGACATGCTAACATGGGTAGCAGTGAAATAAGTAGCAGCAACCAGTTATGCTTAAAATTGCTGGACTCAGTCATTTATTTATGTATTGACAAACATGTAGTTGAAGTGCAACAGACTGGAATTGAACCGAGGACTGTGGATGGCAAAATGTACAGTATGCTAGGAATGTAATAGATTGAGTTATTAAGTCAATACTATAGCAGGTGTATTTGCAAGATATATGTGCATGCATACAGTCTGTTACACAAGATTCACATAAGCATGTGTGTTAGGATGGGTATGACGTGTGACACTAAACTGTCTGTCATGATTTTGTAACCTCAATCTGTACTGACTTGGCAATACATCAACACACAGAATAGGTTTTATGACAACCATGCCAAAAGTTGTTGGCAGAACTGTGGACATTCTGCAACAGTCTGTGCAGTTTTCAGCTATACCAGATATTCTAGTCCTCACGCATAACCATCATTATTTATTTGGCTGTGTACTGGTTTGGTGTCTGCATCACAGTCCCAAAAAACTGTCAATTTTCCCATTATACGTACAAGCAGTGCATCATTGGCAATCGGGATACATTTATAGAAACACCTGTGTTATTTCAGAGCTGGATGGCCTAGTTGGCTATTGCACTATGATGTAGTCAACAGGATCCTGGGTTCAAGACATAGCAGTTTTTGCAGAAGTTCCTAACAGCGTCAGAAACACAGAAGGTGATTAATGCAGTTTTAAGCAGGTTTGCCATGCCACTTAGCCCTACTTAAACCTGCAGTAATTCCAAAAAAAAATAAAAAGGGGTGATATAAAGTCGTGAAGTGGGGGCAAGCAAGGGGAAAACACTGTGAAAGGCAGGTAGGGATGTGCAAGATGGGTGTAGGAAAGGACCATAACTCTCAATTTCTTGTACAGCAACATCTGTGAAGGTTGTAGTGAATTTGGAATTTGGAGCCTCACACTCCAGAGAGAGGGGTCAAGGTGACATAAAGTACAGTTTTGTACCTACCATAAATGTAGATGTTCGAGTGCTAATACAGCTGCAGTCATAACAGATGGGTTATCCTGCCGTCAGGCGGGTCCTCGGTCGGCCGAATTCCAAAGTCTAGGTCCGGCGTCAGATGTCGTTGCTTCTTCCCTGACGTCAGTGCGGCAGGAGTATAAAAGAACCAGCCGATGCCATTTTCTTCAGTTTTTCTTGCCCCAGATGTCAGGTGCCCCAGAAGGAAGGCAAAACATAAATTTATGTAATAATGCAATGCAATATAATCAAAAAAAGTAGTTGCAAGCAAATACACCATAAAAGAATACCCCAATCAGGTTGTATGAGGAGGTGTTTGTCATTAGGCCTGGCCCAAGAGGGGAAGGAGGGAGGGAAACCTGGACTGCAGCTGTATTAGCACTCGAACATCTACATTTATGGTAGGTACAAAACTGTACAATGTTCATCGTGCATACAGCTGCAGTCATAACAGATGGGTAGAATCCCAAAGCTAAAAAGGGGTGGCAGGCATTAAGTGGAACTGGGAGGAGCAAGGATGCCCTGCAAGACTGCTGTGGCAAAGCCTGCTCTAGATTTGGAGTATAGTGGTAGGTGATAGTGCTTGGAGAAAGTATGCACAGAACTCCAAGTGGCTGCTTCCAAAATATCCTTGGTAGGAACCCCCCTGAGGAAAGCTGCAGAGGTAGCTGTGGCCCTTCTGGAGTGAGATATGATGCTTGTAGGTACAGTTTTACCATGAAATGAATAACAAAAGCGTATGCAGTGGGCTATCCATTTTGAGATTGTCTGTTTGGAAATAGCCTTTCCTTGAGCACCTGTAGCATAGGACACAAAGAGTTGCTCTGACTTTCTGAATGGCTTTGTCCTGTCCAAATAATAATGAAGCTGTCTGTGAATGTCCAAGGAATGTAGTAGTCTCTCCCCTTTGTTTTGTGGATTAGGATAAAAAGTAGGTAAGTGGATAACAGCCTGATTCAAAGCTACACTGGATACTACCTTTGGCATAAAGGAAGGGTTGGTTCATAAGTAAACTCTGTCCTGATGGAAAATGATGAAAGGTTGCACAGCCATGAGGGCTTGTAGTTCCGAAACCCTGTGTGCTGAGGTGATAGCCAGAAGGAAGGCTGTTTTCCATGACAAATATTGCAGTTCTGTTGAAGCAGCTGGCTCAAATGGAGGCAGGGTCAGTTTTTCTAAAATGAAATTGAGGTCCCAAGCAGGTACTGGTTGCTTCCTTGGGGGTTTTATATTCTTAGCCCCTCTGAGGAACTGTCTTAAGAGAGGATAAGAGAATAAAGGAGGATCAGTGTTGTATTTTGCAGAAATGGCTGAAGCATGGATTTTGATGGAGGAGAATGAAAGTCCACTGTTTAGCATCTCAGCTAGATACTGTAATATTTGAGGTAAATTCAGTATCCTAGGATTCTGTCCCTTTTTCTGATTCCAGGCACAAAACCGTTTCCATTTGGTGGAGTAGACTTTTCTAGTAGAAGGCCTTCTGGCCTCCAAAATGACATCCTGCACCTCCTTGGAGAAGAGGGTCTGTTGGGAAATCAACAGACTGTGAAGAGATTTGAAGTTGTGCTGGGTCAACAGAAGAGGCATTAGAGGCAAGATCCATGGTGGGGAATGTGTCAGGCTCCTCAGGAGTGGGTACCAGTGTTGTCTTTGCCAGTGTGGAGCAATGAGAATCATCTTTGGTCTGTCTGCTCTAGCTTTTAATAGAACTTTGGGCAGAAGAGGAAGAGGTGGAAAGGCATAAACTGTCAATATTGTCCAACTGAAAGAAAGTGCGTCCACTTTCCAGGTCTGTGGATGAAAGGTCCTTGAGCAGAATTTTTTCAGTTGGTAATTTCTGTGGGTAGCAAAGAGATCTATGTCTGGCCTTCCCCATTCTTGAATTATCTTTGCAAAGACTTGAGGATGCAACTTCCATTCGTGTGGATCTGTTATATTTCTGCTTAGATTGTCTGCCAGCGTGTTTTCCTTGACTGGCAGGAATTGTGCTTGAAGTTGGATTTGTAATTCCAGAGCCATGTTCCAAAGAGACATGGCTAGCCTGCACAGGGGATATGAATGGGTTCCTCCCTGTTTGTTTATGTACCACATCATTGTGGTGTTGTCTGTCCTTATCAATAGCTGGCCTGGATGCAGTAGGTCTTTGAAAGCCATAATAGCATTTTTTACTGCTAGCAATTCCTTTTGATTGATGTGTAGGTGCTTTTCTTTTTGGGACCATTTGCCCTGAATGCACTGATCTGTCATGTGCGCCCCCCAGGCGTAGTCCAAGGCGTCTGTTGTGATGATTTGATTTGCTTGAGGCAAGCAGAATGGAAGACCTATGTTTCTTTGGCATGCTTGAGCCCACCACAGAAATTCCTTTTGCAGACATGGAATGAGTGGTATAATTGTTTCCAAACTGTGGCTGTGTTGAGACCATAAGTTTTTTAGGTACCATTGAAGTTTCCTCATATGCAGCTTTGCACATGGGATTAGCAGGATGCAAGATGCCATGAATCCCAGAGCCTGCAGGATTTTCCTTGCAGTCAGCCTGGTGAAGGTTGCCATTTTTCTGAAGTAATGAGATAGTTGACCTTGTTTCCCTGGCGTGAGGTAGGCCATCTGGGTGTTTGTATTCAAGCTGGCACCCAGGAAAATTATTGCTTGAGAGGGTATCAGTTTTGATTTCTTTTTGTTGACTGTGTATCCCAGAAAGTTCAACAACTTTATTACAAATGCCAGGTGTTTCAGAAGTATGTGCTTGCTGTCCGCTTGGATCAGGCAGTCATCCAAATATGGGTATATTTGTATCCCTTGAAGTCTGCAGAAGGCAATTACTGACGCCAGGCATTTCGTGAACACTCTGGGTGCAGTAGATAAGCCAAAGGGCAATGCAGAGAATTGATAATGGATTGAACCTGCAAGAAATCTGAGGTATCTTCTGCAATCTTGTCTGATAGGGACATGCAGGTATGCCTCCTTGAGGTCCAATGTTACCAGCCAAGACTCCTTGCCCAGCATGGGAAGAAGCTGCTGTAATGTGAGCATCTTGAATTTTGGTATGAGTAAATATGTGTTTAGGATGGATAGGTCCAAAATAGGTCTCCAATCCTTGTCCTTCCTTGGTACCAGGAATAGTCTGGAATAAAAACCTTGACCCTGTTCTTGTGCAGGTACCTCTTGAATAGCTTTCATGTCCATGAGAGCTGAAATTTGTTTTTGTACCTCTGCCCTTTGATTTTGTGTCAGGTTTGGCATGCCTCTCATTTTTGGAAGGGTGTGAAAGTGGAATCTGTAGCCTCTGTCTATAATGTCCAGGATCCATTTGTCTTTTGTGACAATATGCCAATTTTTCAAAAATAATGCCAGTTTTCCGCCTAAAGGTGCTGCCATTAGAGCTTTGCTTGGCATGCAAAGGGGAAAGTCATTGTGTCTGCTTTCTGAATGGCTGTGATCTATCCTCTCCACCTCTTGGTGTAGGTGCTTGCCATTGTCTGGCTCTAAATGATCCTTGAGATTGCCCTCTACCCCTCGGGCACCTGTATCTACCTCTTTGAGGTCTGTCCGTGGCTGGAAAGGACCAATTTTTTGAAGGCCAGTTTCTACTGAAACATGGAGGTTGTACCTGTAGGAAATCTTTCACTATTTGCATTGATCTAGCCTTTTCCTCCATTTTCTTTAATACCTCCTCAGCTTTAACACCAAACAATACATGTTTTTGGAGAGGTGCATCTAGTAATTTAGCTTTGACATGATCTGGTAAGGTTTGCTCTTTGAGCCAAGCATGTCTACGTATGACAGACCCTGTAACAGCAGCTCTACATGAGGCCTCTAAAGCATCAAAACTACATTGCAAGGTATGTTTACCCACTTGCTCTGCACTATGCAACAAATCCTGCAACTCCTTCAAGTCTGGATGTTCAGGTTGTGACATTTTGCTTTTCAACTTGAGATAACAAAAACTTTTGATACTTTAAATATGGAACTGAGAGTTTAATGCCCTCATGGTTAAAGTGGCCGAGGTGTATACCTTTTTCCCCCACCTTTCTAAAGCTCTGGAATCTTTCTCTGAAGGTAATGGATTTTTGGCAGTAGAGGCCTTAATTCCCTTGTGACCCTGTGAAATAGTTTTTGGGTCAGCAGCATGGCTTTTGTATAGGAATTGGTGTGAATCAGGAACCCGGTAATACCTGTCAGGCTTAACTGGAGTTGGTGGTAAAGAATCTGGGTTAAGGCTGGCCTCTGAATACACATCATCTAGTATGTCTAAGACAGGAGGGATAGCCAGAGGCCTGTGCTGAGGGAGCAAGAGAAAATGCCTGAGCCTTTTCTTGGAATCTGAGTAATCTTGGCCTTCCCAGTGGAAGTGTTCCCTCAAGGTATGCAAGGTTTCCCCAAAAGAATAGTCCTCGGGGGGGGAGACAGAGGGAATGGACTCCTCCAAATCAGAATCTTCAAAAGGGGAGTTTGAATATTCCTTGTCTTCAGAATGTTCTGAGGTAATGGAGGCCTGGTCCGAGGAAGGGTAGTCTTCCTCCAATCTGGGCCTTTTATCCAAGGGGGGTTGAGAACCCCTGATAAGAGTAATCAAATCCTCAGCCATTTTGAACATCTGTTTTTTAGGCATGGGGCCTTTAGTGGGGCTCTGTGGAGCTTGTCTTTTAGTTTGCATGGCTGCTTTAGATTTTGTGAAAGCCTTAATGGAAAAAGAAGAAGAAGGCCTGAAGACACCTTGAGAGGTGGCAGGCCTATCTAAACTCTGAGTTTCCCCGCCAAGAGTGGCGTTGGTATCTGTAGTCGGGGCGGGGGCTGAGGAGCCTGCGACCTCAGGCACAGAAGACACTGCTAAAGAAGTGTCATCGGTACTCAGGGGCTGCGTAGGCGCCTTGCTGAGAACCGGAGCACCTGTAGCCGGCTTTAGTGTGGTGTCGGTAGAAGTCGTGGACCTCGTATGTCGGTCCTTATCTTTGCGTCTTTTTCTCAAAACTGGAGTCAGAGTATCCAATGACATAATGTAATTAAATTTTTTACCAAAATAGTGTTGGGAGAACTCTGCCCGACGCTTAATAGTGCGTTTGTTGAATCTAGCACAAAAATGACAGGCCGAGACGTCGTGGTTTGGGCCTAAGCAAGGAATGCAGAAGGAATGGAAATCCTTATGTGGTATTTGCTTCCCACAAGAAATGCAATTATTAACTTTGTCTGACATCGGTCTGAGGCAAGAAAAGTTTCCCCAACGGGGTACTTAGCTTTCAAGAAGACTTCGGTTGAAAAATATTCGTAATCTCAGGAGCTGGCCGACTGGCACTTGCGAACTGCTTCTGCTTCGGGCACCACGCAGCAAGAAAGACTGAAGAAAATGGCATCGGCTGGTTCTTTTATACCCCTGCCACACTGATGTCAGGGAAGAAGCAACCACATCCGATGCCGGACCTAGACTTTGGAATTCGGCCGACCGAGGACCCATCTGACAGCAGGATAACCCATCTGTTATGACTGCAGCTGTATGCACGATGAACATCTGTGTTGATTAAATCATGTATTGAGTGACTGTATCCAGTGGATGCATGTGAGAAATGGAGAGTTATGCATGGGGCAATATTTTTTTTTGTGGGACAGATACCCTTTTTTTAAGGTGAGAGTGGAATGTTGGGGAAGGGATATAGGTACATATGGGGAGGTAAGTTAGGTAGGAGAGGTTGCATTTGCAGACAGACAAGACAAGTGTATGGACATTGTTTTAAAAGATGTAGGTTGCGCAGTTAAAATGACTAATGGCAACTGTAATGTTAAAGACTGGTTTATATTGCTGTTTCTGACCAATGTGGTAGTTATTATGTAGGGAAAACAGAAAGGAGACTTAAAACTAGGATTTGCAAGCATTTGTATGCAATTTCTAAAATGAACATCAATAACTCTCTGTTCAAGCATTCTTTACAATGTCCAAGTTTTTACAAAGTTTAGATTTGGTATTTTAGAATTGGTACTTTTGAATTTAAGAGGTGGGTGGTGGGAACTTTTTCTTGAACTTAGGGAATTTTATTGGATAATTAAGTTAAAATCCCACTTACCACCGGGTATTAATTACTTGATTTCTATATCACCTGTTTTAAAGAAGAGGGCTTTGAATTTCTGAATTCCTAAGTTATTTAACTGCATTTTTTACCTGCATTATTTTGTTGGAATGTTTGTCTTGTATAACTTGCCACATAATACGTTTTTATATAATATGTGCTTATATATTTTGTATGTATGTATATCTAAGTTTATACTTGACGTTGTACAAAATAATGTTTTTCCATGTGTAAAGGTAAATGGGGTACTTTGGCCTTTAAGAAAATATAAAGGTAACAACAAGATTCATTTTAATTGCCATGTTAAATTGCTTTACTTAAAAGCTGAAGTAATTTTTAAGTATTTAAGTAAGTGACTCTGGGTATGACATTGTTCTGAAGAAATCCCAAGTTTGTGGTAGGGATGAAAGCACTTACCCTGTATGTATTAAAGTTCTGTTTGTCATTTTATTGGCTTGGACATCTGTTTTTTAAACATAATATGTGGTTTTTAAGGAGTATGGCGCCTATGGTGTGAAACTAGCAAAGAGCTAATTTTGTTTATATAGACTTTACACTATGGATTTTATTAAATTCCCAGGCCTATCAACAATTATAGGATCTTAAGAGCTGACTTTATAGTCTTTTATGCATCTTATTAGAATTAGTCAACAAAAATTAATAATAAATATTTTCAGATATCAATTAAACATTTTCTTTGAAATCTATTAGTAATACCACCTTGTCACTTTATTGGAAAATTTTTACATGGAAGTATTTACATAGAAGATTTTTAACGCCACATAAAATTGCCTTGATTTATAAAACAGAAAATAAAATGGAGATGTGATGAGGTTCTGGATGCAAGGTGACTCCATATGGTTATAGAATATAAAATGATTGTTCCATTTTGTGGAGAATTCAGAACATTTGCGAAAGCATTGTGGTCAGACAATTGCATTGTTACAAATTACCTTTTGCCAATGAAAGCGCTTACTTACCTTTTGCCAACGAAAGCGCTTACCAATAAAGGAGTTTAGTTCTACAAATCTGCCGTCTTTTTTTGTTTTCACTAGTTTTTGTTTTTTTGTCAGTACACTGTTAGAAATTCCTTGATTCTATTTAATGTTCCAATTCCAGATTCCATACCACAGATATTTGGGCTTTAGCAAATCATTAATTGCATACTCATTTAGGGAACCTATATTCAGCTTCAAAAAAAAAAAAAACACTGTAAAAGAAAAGAGTAATCAAAATCAGTAACCACAAAATTCAAAGAGAACTTAAATCAACTTCTAAGACAAAAATCACACAAGCAATATACAACTAAATACTAAAGTAAATACAATAAAGTTGTTCTGACTGTATAGGTTCTGTAAGCCAGACAAAAGCTATAATCCCTTTGCGCCATGTGCAAAGGCAAACAGTAGTGTCTGCTTACCATCGTTCACAGTGGCACTTCTTTTTAACAGTAAAGTTCAATAAATTACAAACCAAGGTAGGATTGTTAAGGTATGCTCTGGATTTTCCTCTCTGCATTCTGTATGAATTTATAGCTGTCTAGGCCACTTGGGGTGGCTAGAGCTTGCCTGTCTCAAAACTATCCCTTTCTAACAACCAGCAGTGAAATTAAAGGTAAAACAACAGAAACTGAATCAAAGTAAATCTTGTTAACAAGTTATCCCCTCCTACCTACAAACAGTGAAAAACAGTGATAACAAATAAGATATAAATTCAATTAAAACTTCTCTTACCAGTCAACTCTGCAGTAAATCACAAACCAAGGTAGGATTGTTTAGATATGCTTTGGATTTTCCTCTCTGCAGTCTGTGTGAATTTATAGATGTCTAGGCCTCTTGGGATGGCTAGAGCTTGCCTGTCTAAAACCTATCCCTTTATAACAACCAACAATGAAATTAAAGGTAAAACAACAAAATATAACAGCTGATAATGCTGGTGATCTGTGTTTCTCTTGTCAAAAGTTGGATCATTTGCTTAGCATTGTTAGAAGTAAATCTAGACTTAATGATTATGATTGCACTTGTGCAATTGGCATGGCTTGGAGAACTACTGTTTCATGTATTAATAACTGGAACGGTGAGATAGATAATGTCAGGCAAAGAACAAATAAAGCACATTTAGGAAATGATGCATCTATTGTATGCAAAGATCATTCAACCCTTATGAAACAAGATGATGCTCCTGACAACTTTGGAATTCTGGATGCAAGTTGTCAGCAATCTGAGGATCCAGTTTGTTTAGAAGGAAATAAAAAAAGAAAGAAAGAAGTTCACAAATAAGGAAGAAAAAGAAACTGATTAATTTCTGTAAAGTAAAGAGAATATGTACTAAACAGTACACTGCTTTGTTAAGTGACACACAGATTACAGGACATGATAATATTTTTCTATCAGAAAAACTTCAGTCTACAGAAAAAGGCATCATTTTTCCAAAAGAGAAGAAAGAAAATAGATGCAAGGGGAAGGTGAAAAGAAAAAAGAAAAATTGAAAGTGGAAGAATTGAAGAACATTACTGTATAAAAAAAGAAGAGAAAGACAGATGTTGACTACATGACTCAAACTGTGATTTACAATTCCAGCGGGATGAGAATTTAATACATAAAGAAAACAGTGGGGGTAATAAGACTAATGGTGATGAAGATCTAACCTTTGTAACACTTGATTGAGCAGATATTACTGTACTAGAAGATGATTCTTCAGAGCTGGTCAGCAAAGATATTTTTGTAATTGGAGATTCAGTTATTAGAGAAACTGATACGTATATTTGCAGAGAAGGTAATGAACATCGAATAGTGTTATATTTGCTAGGAGCAAAAACAGAAGATGTGAGACAAGCCTTGGAAAGCTTTAATGTAAGGATGAATGGATCTGTTTTTAAATAACACTATAAAATCTGTAAACCATAAACTTGGCTCCTTATACAAAATTAAACCCTTCCTAACACAATCAGTAAGAACCAAAATTGCTCACTCTCACTTAATCTCAGCACTTCTTTATGCGTCACCCATTTACTCCAACCTAAAAAAATAACCTTAGCAAACTAAATAATTGCTACAATAGCATTGCCCGATTTGCCACTGGCAATTCCTTTAGAAGCCATCATTGTCTGAACCTACTGCAACTAGGCTGGTTAGAATTACAAAATCTCCTGGCATATACACAACTCACCATTGCCTACAAGCTATTATACCAACCTAACAATACTCCTATACTCTCTAATCTTATCATCCCCTACAAAAACCTTGAGTCACTACGCTCCCCTAACAAACTTCTAGCCACCACAACAAAGTCCAACAACAAAGCAGGTGACTCCTTGTTCTCAAACACTGTAGGTAAACATTGGAACCACTTACCTATAGAACTTACCTTACTTCCCTCTCTCCCTCTTTTTAAACAAAACCTCAGAAATCATCTGAAAATCCATTGGTTATGCCCCTGCAGCAATCCTGATTAATCCTTTTATTCTATTCTCCTCACCACTCTATTTCACTTTCCTTCATCAACACTGTAGCTTATCCCTGTAAGAACAGAGCCATAAATAGTTTTCTCTATACTACATATTGTACTGTTTTTACCTATGTACAGTATAACTTATCAATTTTATCAAACTTTGTCTGGCACTGCTTAACAGTTTTATCTTTTATCATTTATATTGTGCATATATAGTTTTGTATATTCTGTTGTGGTTATAATGGAGCTTTTCTCCTCGGGCCTCTACTGAAAATGGAAATATATCCAGCTAGACTAGCCCGGTTAACAAATGTAAAATAAATAAATTAAATAAATAAATAAATGATGGTACAAATTATGTCATCCACAAGCATTCTCTGACTGTTAGTAGGGAACTGTATAGCTTATAGTGGTGTTAGGACATATTTTTCACAAATCACCTATAGAAAGAATAGTCATGTCATCATGAATGGAAATATTTTTTGGGAAATACCTACATGGAAAAAATGTCCCTTTATAAAAAATGAAATGTGTAGAGCATCCAAGCCTAGTTTTGGGCACACGTGTTCAGAAAGGATGGCGTGCTTTTGTCAAGATCAGGGAAGAGAATTTTTACAGCAGTTATTTTGCAATGTTTGACAAACACTAGCAAGGTTTTTGCCAGGTTGAAAATTTAACAGTTCAGAGATAGCAACATTTCATGCATCTCTAATGGTTGTTAATGCTGGGAGCATTAATAATAAAGTTTTTTTATTAGAAAATTTGCTACATTCTCACAAGACTGATGTTATTGTTTGTGAAACATGATTAAAGAACAACGACTGGAAACAAATTCTGTAAGATGTAACTGGTTTTACTGTAAGAGAAACTCTAATAAAAAATCAGGTGGAGGTGTTATGACAGGGATTAAAGATAGTTATGAGACATGTGATTATTACATGTTCAATGATAACATCAATACTATAGACTGTGTAACTGTGACAATAAAGGCAACCTTGAAACATATAACAATTGTTAAAGGGTATATACCACCAAAGTCAAGTGCGATGACCTAGACAAATTCATATGTTTTTTGCATGAAACACATGAGGGAAGAATAATATTAGCTAGGGACTAAAATTTACTAGAAACAAACTGGAATAATATTGATTCAACAGCATTAGTAAGGAAATTATTCACAACATATATTCAGGAACAACAATTGCTTCAGATTGTAAAAAACCTACCAGGGGATGGAACATGCTAAACATTGTTTGTGTTCCTAAAGAAATCGCCATTACTTCATTTAAAATTTTACAACCATTGATGTGCAGTGATCATGGAGTTAAAAAGCTATAACCGACAATGTGGTGTGATATAGTGAAGATTTACCGATGGTTGGTGTGGTGTAATCACGAGGGTGAAGCCCGAATGATTAAACAAAGGCAACCATGGGTAAATCTTCAATATACCACAACCACAGAGTTGGTTATTGTTATTATACAATGACATTATTTAAGAAAAAAATACTTATTTTTCTTAAATAATGTCTTTGTATAATGGCGGATTACTGTTCTTCCACCAGTCGTGGTATACTGCTTCTTCATTTTGATGTACTGTGCATGCTTATGATACTTGAGTACCCACCCAAAAACCAGTACATCAGTGCTTTGAAACCGAAGCAATGGAGAAAAGAAAGTCTCTGTTGCTCCGGTTTCTCTTTTTTTTTAATTGTAAAAAAAAAAAAAAAAAAAAAAAAAAAAAAAAGGTTTTTGGAGCACTTTATACCAATGAGAAAAAGTCCGGGCGACCGGGCCTTTTTCCGTTGGTATATTGTGGGATTTGCAACAGGCATGCTGGTTGAGCTGGGTCAATCAGCATGCACATTTTTGAATAGCAATAGGGAGTCATTGTATAATAATGGTTAATTTATTGCTAGATAATTCTGCCAAACAGAAATCTAAACCAATGCACAGAAAATAAATGACAGTTTATATGGAAGCAAAACAGTCACTATGCAAAACTGACTGGAGTGACACATTCAGTGGAAAAAATGCAGATGGAATGTGGAACGTTTTTTTTTTTCCAAATAATATAATGTTTAACAATACAATCATCAATAAACAAGTATTATATACCTTTATATACACTATGTACAACTGACCTGAACAAAGGAAGGAAAAGATTAATAAAATATATGAAATTAATAACAAAAATTTATAATATTCAATTAATAAAGTATAAAGTTACACATTAATTATTTAGGGTTCATTTTTAATTCTCAATAAGAGTTAACATTTTTCCCAAGGATTGTCCATGTTTTAGGTGAAATTTTTGATTCCTTCACCTTGATTTCTAATGTCACTGTTTCTTCCATCAATCTTAAGAATTTTTCCAGAGTAGGTTCTTGTGAAGACTTTCACTTTCTAGTTTTACATTTCCTTGCCACAGCTATTATGGAACAAAGTAAGTATAGGTCTTTTTTATTCATTCCAATAGTATCATTAACATTTAAGATGACTAAAGATTTGGTTAAGATAAAGTTATCTGTGAATATAGCTCTGAGAAAAAATAGTAATTTCTTCCCATTTTTTTTATATTAATACAATTAAAAAATATATGAGACCAATCAACTTTACAGTTTAAAGAACATCTCCAACAAATGGATTTATCAAGTGAATTGTATTTGGCTAGTTTATCAAGTGTAATAAATGCCCTTTGAATATATTTCCATGTAAATATATTCCATACTTGTAAATTAAATGTTAAGTTAACAGAACATAAAAGATTTGTTTTACTGTTAGTTGCTAGATTAGTGTGACATCATTTTGCTATGAAATTCCAATATCTTGCATTAGAGTTAGTTTTATATGTTATCAATATTTTGTATAATTTTGAAATTAGATTCACCCAATTCACCCAATTATAATTGTCGTAAAAAAACTTCAGATATTAGACTTATCAAATTTGGACTAGTTTTATAAGGAGAATAAATAAGTTTACTAATAAGATCCTTAACATATGATAACATGCTTTGTAGTATCAACCAATGTGCTGATGGAATGTCATATTTATTCTGAATTTGTTTAATGTCTAATACTACTTGATTCTATACAATGTTGCCAACAAGTGAAGTTTTCCCCTCCCATCTATTTAAAATAACATTATGAATTTTATTGAAGAAATTCTTTGTAGAGCTAAAGGGTATTATCAAGTCTAGCCAAATCTTAATATCCATGTTAGTATATATATCTTCTGAATAAATTGTAAATATTATTTATATAATTTAAGTTTGTTGGTTTTGTTATATTATATTGAATATTAACAGTCAACATGTGCCACATCCTATTCTTTTGTTCACTTAATATGCAATTTTAATTATTTTATTTTCATTTAGAAAAATAATAGTGTGCAATGTTTTCCATGTTGAAGAATAATTAGGATCTATCCAATTAATGATAGTTCTTAATATGGAAGCTTTTATGTATGATTCTAGATCTGGAAGTTTAATTCCACCCATTTCCCATGATCTAATATGATATGTATAGGCTATTCTATTTATTTTTGGATACCAAAGAAAGTTTAATAGAAATTTATTTATTTCAAGATTTTCTTGTTAGGTACTATAGGAATAGCTTGTGCAATGTAATTAATTTTTGGAAGTATTGTCATTTTTATTATTTGTAATCTGTCTTCAAATCTCAAGAACATTTTATTCCAGCTTACTATTAACATTTTTATTTTATTATGTTGCTATAATTTGTGGCTAACGTAGATTCCATATTGTCACATAGTGTTATTCCTAAATATTTTATTATGGGAACTTGCTTTCCTATCACAAAATTTGTAGTTAAGGTAAATTCTCTCTTTTTATTCAAATGCATATAATTAGATTTTCCCTTGTTAAATCTAAGGCCGGAAATATGATAAAACCTTTCCACTATTTCATCTAGTTTTGTACTGATTTCTCCGAGACAGATAATGTGAGTAACACATCATCAGCAAATAACATCAGTTTTGAACTGAGTTGACCATATACATCTATGTGTGATATATTAGAGTTGTGGCATACTAATGAGGAACATAATTCAATTCCTAAGGCAAACAGAATGGGAGACATCGGACATCCCTGCTTTTTACCTTTGGTTATTTCAATAGCCTTCAAGGTAAATGTCCCAAGTTTTACATTAGCCAAATTGTTTTTATTAATATTCTTTATTAGCGTAATAAAATTAGTAGGAAATTCAAACAATTCTAAAGCCTTAAAAAGAAAATCCCAGCTCAACGAATCAAAGGCTTTTTCTATATCCAAAGCTACTATTAGAGCTTCTTGGTTGTTTCTGTTTAGAAAATCTATGAGTGTTAGAATTCTTTGTATATTTTCATGTGTGTCTTTTATAAATGAATCCTGTTTGATCCTCATTTATTATGTGTGTCATTGATTTTTTTTTAACTTGGCTAACAAATATTGACATGAAGATTTTATAATTATTGTTAAGTAAAGATATTGGCCTATAAGATTTACACTGTAAAGGGTCTTTGTTTTCTTTTATAATGGGTGCAATTAAGGAGTATCTCCAAGAAATTGGAGTTGTGCTAGAATTTCATTCAAAGTTTTGTGAAACAATTATATTACTGGAGATGGAAATATCATATACAATTCATTAATTATTCCATCAATTCCCAGTGTTTATTACTTTTACTTTCCTTGATTTCTTGATTTATTTCTTTTAGAGATATTTGTTTTTGAATGTCTAACTTTAACTTTTCTGGTATCAGCTTTACCTTTACTAATTTCAGGTCTAAGTTTGATGTATGTGAAGTATCATAATAATGGTCAGAGAAATAATATTTAAATGCATCTAGTATATCATTTATATCCAAAACCTTTTTGCTTTTTCTTTCCTTCATGTATAATGCTTGTAATATTATTTTCAATCAAATGTTTTTTTTTAAATCTTATTGCTAAATTTTGCATATGTTTGGGTGATACTGCATAGTAACTAAGTTTTAACCTTTCTACAGCTATATTAGTTTTGTGAGTTAGGATTTCATTATATCTTTTGTTTAAGTCTTCCGATGCTCTTTTATGATTATTTTGTGTGTAAGTAGATGAATTAATAGTGAGATCTGTAATTTATTTTTGGATGTTACATAATTCTGATTTCCACTCTTTTAGCTTGTGTTTATACCATGAAATAATTTTTCCATTTAGATAGGCTTTCAAGGTATCCCAAAGATTAATTACATTTATTTGAGTAGTGTAGTTTATATCTAAAAAAGAAGTGTACTTCTGAATCTAACCAAGGATTAAATTGTTTTAATTTTGTAATGTAAGCTGGAATTCTTGACATAAAAATGTATTTCTTATTAATCTGTATGTATTTTGAGAATTAATGAATTCTGGTCTGAAAAGGGACAATGGACTATGGAAATTTTTATTATTTTTGAATTTAGCTCTTGAGATATGAAGATTTTATCAACTCTTGTGATCTAATCAAATCTGTGGCCTTGGTGTGAAAATAATAATGAATTGTTCTCCTTATAACTAAATGTATCAATTAGATTTAAACTTTCTTCCCATTTCTTAAGTAGCTTCCCTATAGAATTTATACATCAATTTATTTTGCTTGTAGTCTCTGATTTATCCAAGATACAATTAAAGTCACCTCCCAAAATCAAATTTCCTTTATATACTCTAGTTATTAAATCCATGTGTTTTCTTATTCTCCCAACCCCAATACCTGGAAACCAATATATATTTACTGATGTCCAAAGTCTATTGTTATATTTTACTATTACTATGGCTAGGAGTCCTTCTTTATCTTCATATTTGTAAATGATTTGAGGCATAGTGACTTTTTTCCATAAAATTAAAGTTCCCCTAGTCTTTTTCTTATATGAAGAGTGAGATAAGATCATATATTCATTAGGATTCCAGCTAAAGGTATCATTTGTTTTGAAGTGATTCTCTTGAAATACTACTTGTATTTTATTTAATTTTATATTATCGTAATCAATCAGATCATTTCCCCTGGATTGTTTATACTGTTAGTGTTTAAGGATAAAATAGTCAAGTCCATTCTCAGTATTTAACTTTACATCATATTTGTTTTGCATTATATTTTGTAATACTATACCAAATGTAAAATGTGTAACTACTGTGTTAATAATTCTCATTGTAGTCAATATTTTAATTTCGGTCAAATAACTTAAAATAGAGTTAAGTTCAGGCCAATAAAAAAAATAAAAACGCCAAAATTACTTGTATAACAGCAAGTATATATATATATATATATATATATATATATATATATATATATATATATGTAAACCTTCTAATGTACATGAAGTAAAATACACTTCCAATCTGCTAGATGAGAAGAAATCTAACAGATTGCTTACCATAACTTCCCTCATGAAAAAATAAAGAAAAAAAAACTAACCCCTTTCGAGCTCCAGTACACCTTTTCTCTTATCTTGAAGATTTAACAATATTAGTTATTATTTTCATTATATAACTATTAATAATGAATTAACATAATGTTTGGAAACAAGTATTGATTTGGTAATACAATTTAATTTTAGATTAGATTACACTTCTTTTTCAGAATATAATCATCCAATCATGCACTACTAAACATTCATAAAGTAAAATCTCATTTATAACACAGTAAATATTGCTTAACATTAGTTCTCTTTAGCCTGAGAGTAGTATATATATATATATTAATAGTCTCCGATATTCTGATATGACCAAAATGCTAATGATTATGTCAGATAAACACTCTCCTACATACTAAAAATATATTATAACTGAATGAAGTAGATTTAGAAATGTATCAATAAGTGAAGATAAATATGGACAAGTCTATTCAGAACACTTGAATCATGCTACAAAAAACTATGTAGTCCATAGAATGAACCCTTAGAGTTGTGTTCACTAGAGATGATAATGTAAATATGTTTGAGTGAACAATACACATCATAAATCTCTACATGTCACTCACATGCTTTCAATTAGAGACAAATGAAAGCATAACCAGATTCAATTTATTTTATGTCCACCCATGAATGTAGTTGTGACAAATTAAAAGAAAAAAAAATGAAAAAAGACAACATTAGACCATAGTGATCACTCACTGATGATTAAACAGAAGCAATTTGCCCTGATAAGTGGCCATGTGGGTGAGCAATTTATAAACTTCTTAATACTAATGCATAGTTATAATATCAATTCATATTATGAGAATATCATCACAGAATATTGAACAAAATGTTAGTCAAGACAGAGCATTACTGAAGCTGTTCTGCACAGCCAAAGTTCATTAGAACCTTTATAATAGAGTCTTTATCAAAGACTGTGCCATGCAGCAAGATACAAGAGTAGGCAGACTCCATTCTTTGTTATTAAATTGTTAAAGGTAATGACACTAAAAACTACAAAACCTATTAAGCTGAACAGTGCCTTAAGAAATCTCTCTATCTCATATCTATTTAATTAGTGTTCTACTTGAATTTCTCATCAAGAATTACAATTTACAAATCTGTCTTATGTTACTACTTGAAGCAGTAACAAAAGCAGACCATGAAGACATTTTCTCATGGGCCCTTTACTTTATACAAATAAAGATGAAATTCCAAGGTGAACACATTTTACCAACCATCTCACTAAGTAACTGATAACCTTATTATTTAAACAGTTGTCAATATTCAGTAAAAATATCAGCTGCATAATAGTCAGCTATACAACTAATGTCTGAAGGATTAAAGGTAGTTTATGTTATAAATCCCTGCCTTAACCAGATGTGTAGCATACAGAATATAATTTAGGATTTGTGTTCCTTAGGAACCTATGTCTGTAAATGTGTAATTCAAACACCTTTTATGAGTTATAGAAACATGGCTTAAAGTTTTGCTGGGAATAAATCAACTGTTCATCATAGAAAATAAGTACACATGCCCACACAATTTAGTAGTGCAGTTAAACAACTACTTACATGTTGGTGTATGAATTTTGGCTAATGTGGAAAGTTTTGAAAGAGAAATTGTTTGAGTGCAAAATTCAAAAAATGTTTAACATCAGGATCTAGACATACAATGTCAAGGGGATGTATTTACATAAGAATAAGATATATGATTAAGGTTAGAGACAAAAAATATAAGACATAGAAGAGAGGTCGAACTACAACTTTGAAAACTGAAATAAACAAGCTGGACAAACAGATTAAGTATATTATGAGGCAATATCAAAAACAATTTGAAGAAAATGTATATAAAGATATTGATCATAATAGGAAACCTTTTTATAGATACTTAAGATGTGGAAGGAGTGAAGACATACAAATTGATAAACTGTGTGAGATTCTAAAATTTATTCACAGGCACAAGAGATTATAGATATAGTTACAAAATGTTATACAAAACAGTTTGGCTCCACAAAATGGGTGATATGTTGTCCTAGTGTTATCCAAGTAACCCCAGATACTGGAATCAAATTAGATTATATTGAAAAACAACTGCGCAAACTGGATCCAAACAAAGCACAGAGAGGAGATGGAATTAGTAACAATGACCTGAGAACACTTCAGCAATAACGTATGGTACCATTATATCTATTATTTACTAGGTCATATAAATATGGGGAGATTCCTCAAGATTGGAGACATGCTTATTAAACCTGTCTTTATGGGAAAGGAGAGTAGGGCAAACCCAGAGTCATGTAGACCCTTAAGTCTACTTTTATTTTGTGTAAAAATAATGGAGAAGGTAATATTGGATAGATTATTGTTAGAACTAGATAGGTTGGGACTCAAAACCATATATCAGCATGCATATGTTGAAAATAGGTCTATTACCCCCTGTAACATGATGTTCTATAACAATATAATAACAGCTATGAATGAAAAATTGTGCTGTGTTATAATTTATACCGATTTAACTTTAGAATTTGACAGGGTCATACACAAAACACTGATCAATAAATTATCACAATCAAGTACTGATGTACTCTTGATAAAATAGATAGCTGCATGGCTTACAAATAGGATATGGCAAGTATCATACAGCAAATAGACAGGTGAAATTCATGGTTACAGTCAGGCTGTTGGATTGCGCTGTTTCCCTGCTGTGGGCCTGTGGTGCTCTGCGCATAGAGACTGAACTAGTAGTTGGAATTATTCTATATTTGAGTTTTGTGGCTTTCTAAACTGATGTCAAGGCACAATTATTACAACTGAAACCGGTCTGGATTATTCACTCTCTGGTATGTGCTTTTTAGCACAGACACTTAATAAATTATTATATTTTCCACACCACGGTCTGCTGGTCATTGCCTTTGATGAATACTAATTTTGGGACCTGGCAGCTGTCTTACTTGCAGGGCTTTTTTGATTTTTAGAGTCAGGGTGTCCCACAGGGCTCGGCCCTAGGCCCTTACTCATTTAGATTGTATATTTCAGATCTAACATTTTTATCTGAGGTGTTTTACAGTCTATATGCAGACAGCCTGAAATTGGGTAAACTGATTATATGTGTTACAGATAAGCATGTCTGCAGAATAACTTGACTAAACTGACCATTCAGGTACAGGAGAATAATATGCTGATCAATACATTAAAAACTAAGTATATGAGATTTGGGAGACATAAATTAAAAGGTGAATATTTACTACAAGACACAGTGATAAAAACTGTAAACTCATGTAAGGACCTGGTTATATGAGTAGATCCAGCTATGAGTTTTCTTAATCATATCAACCAATTGGTTAATGGCAGTTATAGAACTATAGGTTGTATAAAAAGTTTTATAATGTCTAGGAAATCAAAAATGAGGAAGTCATTATTTGTTAGTTACATTAGACCCAAACTTGAGAAATAAATCTATTACCACCTGCAACATGATGTTCTATAACAATATAATAGCAACTACGAATGAAAAATTGTGCTGTGGTGTAGTTTATATAGATTTAACTTCAGCATTTGACATGGTCATACACAAACCACTGATCAATAAATTAGTAAAACTAGGTATTGATGTACTCTTCTTAAGATGGATAGCTGTATGGTTTACAAATAGGGTATGGCAAGTATCATATAGCAACTAGACAGCTGAAATCCTTGGTTACAGTCAGGGTGCTCCACAGGGCTCTGTCCTAAGTCTTTACTTGTTTAGACTGTATCTTTCAGATCTAGCTTTTTCATCTGAGGTGTTCTTCAGTCTATATGGAGATGACCTGTAATTGGGTAAACTGATTACATGTGTTACAAATAAGGTATGTCTGCAAAATAACTTGACTAAACTGACCATTTGGGCACAGGAACATAATTTTCTGATAAATACATCAAAAGCTAAGCATATGAGATTTGGGAGGCATACGTTGAAAGCTGAATATTCACTATAACACACAGTGATTGAAACTGAAAACTCATTTAAGGACCTGGTTATATGGGTAGATCCATCTATGAGTTTTTCTAATCATATCAACCAATTGTATAAGGATAGTTATAGAACTATAGCTTGTATAAAAGATTTATAAAGTCCAGGAAATGAAAAATGACAAAGTAATTCTTTATTAGTTACATTAGACCCAAACGTGAGCATGGCATAATATGGAAACCCTATGGGCTGGATTTACAAAGGCTTGCACGGAGTGCAAGAACAGTGTAAGACTGCAGAATGGCAATATGTCTACCGAGCGATTCAGCAATAGCCAGTAGGGCTGTGCATGAAAGCTTCTAAAGCTACTCTTGCATGGACAGTGTTATGGTATGCAAATTACCTCATTTGCTGCTGAAAGCTATGCAAATGAGGTAAATTTGCGATCCAGGAACCACTAACCTGTCCGTGTAAGAGTAGTGTTATCTGCAGAAATGTACTCCGTTGGTAACGGAGTGCCGTTCTGCAAATAGCAAAACTGAGCAATGACAGCTCCAAATAAAGGATGCATCCAGTTGAGGAAGCATGCCAATGGCTAAATATAAGGCCATTGGCATTTATACATGTTGCAAAATAATAAAAAATAATATTTTTTTCCCTCAATCTCCGATGTTTAAGCGTAGCGCAGCACCACGTAAACGTGCGGCGCTCTAAAAACCAGAAAAAAAATCAAAGCCAAAAATAGGCATTTTATTAAAAATGCCCATGCCATGCAAGTGAATGGCAGGCTGAAGATAACATGGCTACTGAGTAGTGGTTGCTAAGGGGGGAAGCTCAGTGTGAGAGATGTAATCAAGCATTAGTAGGCAATCCTATGAAAATGAGTATAAGGATAGTGAATCCCAATGTTCCCTGCCATGTGAACCATGTCCCTAGAGTGTAAGAGTAGGATTAGGGGAGTAACAGAGTAGAAGATAGGTGACATCATAAGGGGGGTATGTATCAAAGACTGTAAGCTTATTGGAGCAGAGTGGCATGTGTTTGCTATGAGTTACTCAGGACTGGAAGAGGCGTGTCTACAGTTGTCTGAACTGAAATCCAGAAACCGAAGGTGTACACTGTGGCTACAACCAAAGTTTCTTGCAAAGATGCTTACACTGTGGGCACGCGAGTGCGGGCCTGTAAACCCGTGTAAGCCTGTGTGCGCATGTGTGTGCCCGTGTAAGGCTGTGTAAGCCTGTGTGTGCAGATGTGCACCTGCCTAAGCCTGTGTAAGCCTGTGTAAGGCTGTGTGCGAGCATGTGCGCTTGTGTGCACATGTTTGCGCTTGTTTGTGCGGCGCTGCCCACTGTGGAAACAGAAAGGGAAAAGGAAGGAAAAGCAGTAGTAGTAAGTTAACCAAGGAGAACTAGCAGAGCTGCCAGGTGAAATCAATCAGAATCAGCCAATTACACAGGCAGTACACTAGCCCAGCCCAGCACTTAAAACTCTGCAAACAACATTCCCCCATGTTTTACTCAGAAACACTGCAACACTGCAGTATATGAAGAGAAGTGAAAACTTAAAAAGCTTAACTGAGACAAAAAAAATGTTAGGGGCTGCCATTGCTATTATAAGGCAACATGTGCAAGATGCTGAGGGTGGTGCCATTGCGAATGTTGCTGAGCAACCCACAGTGAGGAGACGGAGAAGAGTGTACAGACCCAGGGTAACCTATCAGGGGCTACATGAGCTGGAGATAGTGGAGCACTATAGAGTGGACAGAGAGCTCCTGCAGCAAATTGTTGAGCTGTGCAGGCCACACCTCACACACAGAACCAACAGAGGGGAACCCATCCCAGTGAAAACCAAGGTATGTGTTGGCCTAAGAATACTAGCAACAGGTACATTCCAGAGACCAACTGGTGATATGATGAGGATTTCACAGGCATCGGCATCTAGGGTACTGCACCAGTTCCTGAATGCAATGGTAGCACATGTCAGTGATCATGTATATTTCCCCAATTCCCATGAGGTATTGGCCAGCAATTTGCGTTTCTTCCAGCAAATAGCTGAATACCCTGAGGTAGTGGGTGCAATTGACTGCACGCACATACACATCAGAGCACCAGCTGGTGAGCGGGGTAGGGCCTTCATCAACTCCAAGGGATTCCACTCCATCAACTGCCAGGTCATGTGCAATGCCCAGGGCATAATACTGAATGTGTGTGCTGGATACCCTGGAAGCTACCATGAATCCCATATCTGGCATCTGACGCAGCTGTACCAGACATTTGTCAATGGGGACATCCCTGATGGTCACCTAGTGGGGGATGCTGGATATGCACTGGAGCCATGGCTGATGACACTCATCAGAAATGCACACACACCTGAAAAAGAACTCCATAATGAGGCACATGCACAAACACGAAATGTAATCGAACATGTGTTTGGGATGCTCAAGTCATGGTTCCGGTGCCTGGACATATCTGCTGGAGCCTTGCAGTACTCACCAACTACATGTACCCAAATTGTCATGGTATGTGCCATGCTACACAATATGATTCTGCAAAAACAGCTGCAGCAGGAACAGCATGGGGCAGGGCCAAACAGCCCCCCACCATTGCCAAGGCCTGCACAGGCACAGCGTGACTCTGAGGAGGAACAACCTGAGCCTGCCCCAGTAGGCAGAAGGAGGCATGCCCAGTGTGCCTTGGCCTTGGCAAAGAGGCAATGCATAGCACATACTCTGGCTCAGTAGGAACCCTGGAAATTATACCTCTCTCTGACTTGCACATAAAATAAAAGGGATGCCTAACTTGACACTACCTGTTTCCAAACATGTATAGGGAGTCTAGTATGTGCATCCAACATAGGCAGCCCTGCAGTACCACCAGAGGCATGATTGCCATGTTCTAAGCAATATAAAGCAGTGTTAAGCAGCATTTACCAATATTTAGTATATGCAAACAAAATTGGCCATGCCAACTAGCGCAATGTTGGGCAACGCTGAGCAATGTTGGGCAAGGTCGGGCAAAGTTGAGCAAGGACAGGTAAACATACTCATATCAGCTTTACTGTCCCTTAAGCAGTCTGGTCTACCCAGCATGAAAATAAAAAGCAGTGACAGGGCTTGAACCCAGGATACTGTGCACTATAGTCACAGTACTAAACCACTAAGCAATGATAGCATTTCAATAGCACAGACATAGCAGGACAATTGTACAGTAATGCAAACACAAAGAAATGCTGCAACATGCCCCTAAAGGCGCATATGGGTAACCTTCCCCACAGGCCTATGCAGATAGAGAACATCAAGCAAGGTGGTGTAATGTGGGTTGTGTAGGCTGTGAAGTTGCAATCTAATATATGTGGCATTGGATGCTAAGAAGTGTAGTACAGTAGTATGCCTCAAGCCAGTACAATAGGCAACAGTACAGACTGAAATGGTGTACCGTACATAGCAGTGCAGGCATAGCAAATGTGTATAAGTGTCAGGTGAACCCCTCATCATATGTACACCCACAGTAACAATCAAGTGTGCCCCTGGGTAGAAATGTACAAATAATAGCTCTCCCCTCTGTATGTAGAAATGTTGATAAGTTTATGCAAAGTGTCTCATGGAAGCCCTGCAGGCACAGCATGATCCTTGTTGATCTATGACACAAAGGTGAGGCCTGCTGTAAAAATACAACTTGATTTTCCATACATATATAGTATAAATGTCTATACTGGACGTGCTCACACACTCCTACAAATATAATGGATTTCATTCAGCATCACACTAAAAGGTCATACTGGGCATGCTCACACACTTACAAAATGAAGCAAATGTCAGGCAACAACATACTGAAAGATCATACTGGGCATGCTCACTCACTTATGCCAAATATAGAGGTGATAATAAGGGATCTATGGACAAATGTGGATAGACATCTCTACTTCCAGAAACACATTCACAAAGTTGTCAGAAAATCATGCTATGTGTTCACACAAACTGCCAAGGTCTGTGCATGTAGGTCAAAGGAGGTTCCCAGCACTCATCAGTCATCAGACCCATCAGAGAGTACCACAACACACTTGCAATGAATGTGACTATGCACATTCTGCAGCCAGAAAGACCACTGAAGTACCCTAACAAGAGGATTACTGGCCTCAAACAGTTGCCCCATGCAACAAGACTGAATGTAACCCAATCTGTACTCTGTTGCATACTGTCTACTCAGGAGATCTCTGCCCAACATACAGGTCCATGTCATGGCTACACTCAGATCTGTTCTGAGTTACAGCTCAATGGCACTAAATATACAGACACAACTGATATTGCCAACATCCTGGCAGATAAGATCAGTGTTAACTGTACCCCCCTCTCACCCATGAAAGAGCACATCTCTATAATGGAAGACTGCAAAGTTGCTGTCATCATGGCTGCACAGGTAAAAAACACTCTCCAAAGCCAGTATCACAGCAGCCATGGGACCAGATAACTTCACAGGCTTTGTTTCACACAAACCATAAAACGAGCAGGCACCACACTGACGTACCATGTGAAGTCATAGCCTCACCTCATGCTTTGTGCCTGTTGAATGGTGCACAGTGATGGTTACACAACTACACAAGGGTGGAGACACCACGGACCCCAGGAACTAGCACCCCATTAGCCTGACGAGCCCGCTCTTCAAGGCCATGGAATGTATCATCATACAACATATAAAATATTACATTTGTAATCCTCAAACCCTGGACCACAACCATGTTGGGTTTGTAAAATGCAGATCATGTCACATAAACCTGATAGATGACACTGAAGCAGTCAACAGAACCGTCGACAAGGGTAAGGTGGTTCACACAGCCTATGTTGATCCTGCCATGGCTTACAACACCACCGCATCCTCTGGAAATATAGGTAAACCCACTAAACTAGTTATAAATTGCTATGTCACAAGATGTGCTGCCAACAGGCTTATTGACAGAACACCCACTGTGAAAGTAGCAGACTCCAAGTATGACTTTGGACCAGTGATTGGTGCAGTACCACAAGGTCCATTCCAGTGTCTTGTCCTGTTTAGTATCTACTTCCTTGAAGTAAACTTTAACATGGAAGGTCTGTGGCTACTGAAGCTTCCAGAGGACTGCAAACTAGGAGCCATAATTGTAAACACTAAAGATGTGGACATCCTACAAAAGGGCCTCACTGAGACAGACAGATGGCTGTTGTCAAAGCCATGGGCTTCAGCACAATGATAAAAGGTGCATTGTCATCCCCTTTGTTAAAAACTCCATAGCCAAGAATGACAACATAGACGGTAGTATACTTAACCCTGAAAGTGTGACAAGAGACCTTGGGTCACAGGTGGACACTGGACATAACGGTGATAATCACATCCCCACAGTAGTCAGGAAACCCTGCAATTGGCACACCTCATCACAAAATGTGTCTCATGCAGAATAGAAGAGGACATTGTTCCCCACTACTCATCACTCACTAGAACTATAATAGAGTACAACGCCACTTTTGCTATGTACCTCACAATCCAACTACAACAACTGGAAAGCTTCAGCAATACCTCACAAAGAACATTAGCGGCCTGAAATACATGCCATACACAGACATCTCAAAATGCTCCATCAGTACTCCCTTGCATATCGCCTACTCAGATGTGTTCACTGCCTAACATACAAAGCTATGTCAAATGCAGAGCTGTTGGATATGCTCCACGTGAAACACTCACAATCCCTCTAACCTTCGGACCCAAAACCACGAGTGAAATACAAAAGGAAGGGGTGTACACATTTATCTTATGGATACCCACACCTTCAGGTTAGTGGTACAGCATGAGGCCTTGGTGACCATGCAAGTGCAACTAAGATTGGGCAAAGCTGCTCATCAGATTGTAGCCTGCTACAGATCACCTACCTTGTCACAGAAACCTCACTCATTATTCCTGAGAACAGTGGAAAATATCAAGGTCTTATCAAACAGCATTGTATGAGGTGATTACAACTACCCAAACATTGAGTGGGAGAATTACTTGTGTACAATGTCCTTTGCCCAATGTTTCCTAGAGTTTAAAAGCTCTAACACCCTGGAACAGCTGATCACTATGGCCACTAGACGTGACACCATACAGGACATGATCATCACCAACATGGGGTACCAATGTTCCACAACAAAGATAAAACCCTCACTGGTAATATCAGATCATAAAGTACTCACACTGAACATGCACATCCTGCCCCCCCCACCCAGTCAATGAAACCATCGTGAAGACATTTTCAAAAGCAAACTGCACACGTCCCAAGACAAACGTGGAAAGTTCCAAAGACCTCTTGCTATAGGAGAATGGTATACATTCTGCCAAATCAGTTGCAAATGCATCCTATGAGCATCTACAGGGATGCATGGATCGAGACATCACAAAAAAAATAAGATGCACTCCTCCAAAAATAAGAAAACAATCTGGTGGTCATTGGCCATAAATAAGCTAGACAACAGAAGGAGGAAACTAACACCGATAGAGCCAATTTCACTAAAGGAAAGGCATCACTGATCATTATTTGGAAGAAGCAATGATCGCTCATAAAATAATTCAAGGACACTGTCAAAAGACAAATTGCCAAGGACTGTAAGGATAACAACCACAAAGCCTGCGGTAGCTATAACAGACATGTAGGTGTCAACTTCCAAATATGCTGTCAGCTACTGACAAATGGCAAGGAATACACTGAACCAACTTTCATTGGCCACATCCTGGGGGACAAGTTCAGTGTAAACTTCCCCATCACCCCCAAAAGGGCCTGTGTCCATCACAAAAGGATGCAGAGCCCCAGATATCATGGACATGCAGGTAAAGACAGCCCTCTCCAAAGCCAAGAACACAGCATCAATGGGACTGGAAGGTGTCCCAGGCCCAAAAGGAACTACACCCTCACCTACATTCACTGCCCAGACTCAATCATACCACAGGGTATGTGCACAAAGAATGTCATACACTAACAGTCATCCAGCTCCACAAAGGGGGTGCCACAACAGAACCTGGAAACCATTGCCCTATATGTCTACTCAGCCTGGTCTACAAAACTATTGAGCAAATTGTCATCGAACCCATAAACAGAGACATTGAGGACCTCCAGACACTGGACTCTACACAACCTTGCCTTGTTAAAGGCAGATCCTGCCTTCTAAACATAGTTGACTTACTTCAAACAGTCACCAAGGACATAGATGGAGGTGAAAGTAGTCCACACAGCCCACCTGGACCTCACTAAGGACTTTTCACACCATTCCCCACTCTGTCAACATGGACACACTTACCAGCCTGAACATCAACAGCTATGTCACAGGATGTGTGGCCTAGTGGCTCTCAGATCAAACACACATGTTCAGAGTTGCGGGTGCCACATCCAACTCTAAGATAGTCACAAATGGCATCCCACAGGTCTTGGTCCTGGGATCCCACCTGTTCAGTAGATACTGCTCAGAGGTACAGGCAAGCATGGGAGGAGTATGGCTGAACAGGTTTGCAGATGACTGCTAACTGTGGTCCATAATCAAGTCTATGGCTGACACACACATCCTCCAGAAGGGTCTTACAGAGACAGATACCTGGTGTCAAAACAATGCCCCAACAAGAATGCCAAAGAATGCATAGTCATCCCCTTTGGCTAAAACAAAGTGCAAACAAATTACCACATAGGTGGTACTCCAGTATGTATGGAGAAAGTCATGAAGGCCCTGGGGACACAGTTAGATAGTGAACTCTCCTTTGATGATCACATGGCCAAAGTGTTTAGACATTCCTTCTATGTAGCCCACCCAATGTCACCTAATGTAACCCACTTTGTCTAGTCTGATGATGTCACCATCCTACAAATATACCTGTGGAAAAGAGAACTCACAGTAATGTGTATAGCGCGTTGTGTAAATGTGTACTCCTGTAGTAACATAAAGCAGTTAGGTAGAGATTTGAATCCTGCACTTGACAGGTGTGTGTGTGTGATTTCCTTGGAGAGGAGCAGCCTTTTTGTAGAGTACTCAAACACCTTAAAAGTGGTATACTAATCTTTGTCAGGCCTGATGATGTCACCACCCTACAAATATACCTGTGGAAAAGAGAACTCATAGTAATGTTTATAGTGCGTCATGTAAATGTGGACTCCTGTAGTAACATAAAGCAGTTAGGTAGGGATTTGATTCCTGCACTTGACAAATGTGTGTGTGTGACATTGTTGGTCAATGGGTTGTGGGTTTTTGCTTTTACTACTGTATGACATATAAGTATGACACCAGTATGTGCATTGCACATGTGGGGTAGCTGTGTGGCAAGTACATATACGTACATGTGACCTCAATTATTGCATGTATGGGAACCCTGCTTCCTCCAAGAACACATCTGTCATCTTTTCAAGAGTGTGCTGCTACTTTCCCGACCTTAGGTCACATCTGTATGCTTGTGACTAGGCCACCCACTGCAGTGATCCCTGGCCTAGGTCAACTGTGTCACACACACTTATTACAGTTTCTATAGAATTGTGTGAGTGAGGGTTTATGGACGAGGTAGATGTCAGACCTGTTCAAACGCAGCAGGCTCTATCAATGATGGCTATTCATTATAGGTGTACAACAACCTTTGTGGACATGCATGCAGACCCCTTATTGCTTATGTGATCCACCGAGGGATTTAAAATATACCTTAGGAAATGTGATTATCAAAGGAGAGATGACATACCACTTGGTTGCATGTACACATCGGTACCTGTTCTTCATGTTGGTGGCTACTACCTATGTGGTACTGTGGGGATACTATGTTCTGTAAAGGTGGATGACTATGCTTTGGTTGGCTTATAGCTTTACAGCATGGGTTTGACAGCAGGGATCTGTCTGTGTGATACCCTTGTGGAGGATGTGTGTGTCATCTGGAGAATACATTATAGGCAATAGTATGCATTATCACACTTGGACGGACATATCCCTACTGTGATTGCTTGTACCTAAGAGAGCTAGATGCCAAACAAGAGTGGTCCCAGTAATGGGTGCAGGTGAATACCACTGGTTACTGGCATAGTATAGTACCTGAAGTGTCCAAATGTTACTGTGTGTCCTACATCTGTGTGTCAGTTGATAAGACATCATCTAACTATTGGTTATGGTCAGGTTGTTGAAGTTGTGTAAACTACCAGAATGCAAAACAATGACAGATAGTAACAGCATCACACACAGCACAGCATCAAACCATGTCATACACACATGTGTAGTCAAGTTCCGAAATGTGTGTAGTACAATGCATACTAGCCACCAATCGAGACTAAGGAGTGTTACTGTATAATACAGGGCATGTCACCCTGCCCATGTGTCCACTATGCACGTACATGCAGACAGTGCACCTCCACCATGTTCACAAATGTACACCTGAAAATCTGTGCCACACACATCCCACACATACTGTCCACTCTCTAACACATGTTGCCAATACTACACACATCAGCCAAGTGGCACGTGGGCAGACAATACACTACTGGAACTAACACTGGTGTAAACATTACTACATTGACAATCATAGCTTACATGCATCATGCCTGCTACACCTTCAAGTGTATCATTACACTCTACTGCTGACAACATGCGAACATTGCTATACTGCTATAAAGTCACCCTGTGCATCAGCACCATGGAAGCCTGTTCCTGCATCAATGTCACAGATGACAGGAGGTGGCACAGGATTCATCATATGCACAGGGTGTGTTGTTGGTTTGCCAGAGGCCTACAGTGAGCCATACAATTGACATGTATGTGTGTGTGTGTGTGTGTGTGTGTGTGTATGTGTGTGTGTGTGTGTGTGTGTGTGTGTGTGTGTGTGTGTGTGTGTGTGTGTGTGTGTGTGTGTGTGTGTGTGTGAGGGCCACGAGTACTGCTATGGGCCAATGTTGATGTAATGTGTGCATGTATGTGGTAGCCCTAGGTGTCTTGTTTATGTGTGTGTATGTTTGCATGCACACAGTTTCACCATGTGGCTGCCATATATGGGTATTTGTGGGACAGCCACAGACTGTACCTGCCAGGCTTTACAGATCACCGTCTCTGGCCATGGATATGATACCTGTGCCTGGCAGGGGTGCTACTGACACTATCAGGTACTAAGCCTGACTGGGTACTATCCCCCGAGGTAGATGGATGTATGCTGGAGCCAGGTCCCTGCTGGGACTGTCCAGAGCCACATGCATGTGGTCTTCTAGAACGGTCTATGGACAGCCCACCCCCAACATTGCTGGGGCTGGTACTGGCACTACAGGAGTGACTGTGACTTGAGGGACATCCATGGCAACTACCAGCTGCTGATGTTGCTGGCATACGTCGATGTCTCACCCATCCTGCACTGTCCTGACACATGGACATGACATTGCAGAGGACATCTAATGTCTCACCCCAACATCTATCCATGACCTCAGTGTAATTACGGATGGCACCTGCTAGGTCATGGATACTGTCATTTAAAGCAGTGTTATGTGCCCTTTGTGCCCTTAGTCCCTGTCTGGTGTACCGTTCCATACATGCTTGTGCCTCCATGACAGCCTGGAACATGCATGAGGTTGTAAGACCTGTGGCACATCTGCCAGTGGCATGATGGCCAGCAGTGCTCCAACAAGAACCCCTGGACATCTGCCTATGTGGTACCCTTCCAGACATCTGGGTATGGCTGCTGTGTTGGGATGCATGTGCCATAGATACCACACTGTCCTGGCCAATGTCGGCTGTATGCTGTCCCTCGGCTAAGGGCATTGGTGATGCATGTATTGGCAGTATGACTGTGTGCATGGATGGGGTGGACACTTGTGTACTGTCGATTGTTGGCTCAACGACAGACCCTGGCAAACCTGCCTGTGCCTCAACACACCTATCATCATTATCACTATTATGCTCAGTGACATCAGTTTCCCTGCTGTAGTGAACCAGCCCAAAATCAGCACCTGTGAGAGGGAGACAGGAAACACACTTTACGACTTGTACATGATGTCTTCACACATGCACACATGGACACATGCACACATGAACACATGCACACATGAACTCATGCACACATGCACATATGAACACATGCACACATGAACACATGCACACATGCACACATGCACACATGCACACATGAACACATGAACACATGCACACCTGAACACATGCACACATGCACACATGCACACATGCATGCATGACCACATGCACAAAATACACTCCTCACTACAACACACACACACACACACACACACACACACACACACACACACACACACACACACACACACCACCAGCAATCCAGAACATACTCAATAACGTGTGATGGTGGGGTACAGTATCATAACCCAAACATTTATATCAAACGTGACAGCATGCAGGACGTGTGTTGCTCAACAGCATGCAGTGTGGATGTAGACAGCCCTTGCTAATAACAGTATACATGGCTTTGATGCATGTGTGTTTTGTTCAGTGATTGGCCTCACCCTGGAACGCAAAGTGTACATGGACACAACATTGATCTGCAAGTATTAACAGCTCTGCAATGTCTTGTGCACCATCACACACAGGTATACATACCATGGCTGGACGTGTATCAGTGTGTCACATAGATATCCATTTCTGATTAGAGCACCTGTGTCTTTAGCAGATAATTGTGGACACAGGTTTAGCACATGCATGCTATGAATACACACAGGATGAGTGGTGCATGTATACCTGATGGAATACCATTGCTCAATATAGCCATTGTACAGTGGTTATGGTGAGTGTAGGACATATTGTGGACATGCCAGTGCCAGCCATGACATGGCATGCTACCACACAACTGCAACACTGAACATCACACATACACAATATGTGTCATGTGACCTATACACTCAATAGTATTACAAGACATGTGTGTCACTTTGTACAAATGGTGATTGCTATGCATATTCTGTATCGGTGCATATATTTGCACACACACATAACCTTGAGGTGCATAGCAATTAATGATATGTGTAGTACTGTGGCCACTGTAACTGGATGTGGTATAGTACCATGTGACATCATCATGCAGCATCATGTGGTCACTCAAGGCTACTCATGTGTGCCAGACTGGCACATAGCATGCTGTACCTGAACTGCAGTACCATGGCTACATTCACCATTTCACGGCCAGTTGTTACATGGGTTCATAAGGTGCCCAGTAGGGGGCATTGCTTAACAAGAATGTGTTATATGTTGAAGAGGGTTGCACAGCCACATGAGAGAACTCTACCCCTCAGGTATATTATGTGTGCTGTGTGGATGACATTTGGGATACTGAAGTGTGATCTTACAGAATGTGTCTGAATACGCCATGTGTAGCATGTTAACGTGTACTGCGTATGACACAGTTGTGTGTGTTGTGTGCATGTGTATCGACTCTGCCTATCCAACGTCCACTACAGTGTTGCCACAACTGTGTGGGATGCTCTGTGTATTGCATGTGTTTGAGTCAGGCACTCATGTTACTGAGATGTGCATAGTCTCACAGCAAACATGCACAGCATGCATTATGTGCTGGTGTGTGACGTGTACATGGCCTACACCTCACCTATGACATGCACATTTAATTAGCAATATTAAATGTTGAACACACTCACCAGTATGGGTCTGCTGCCTTGCTGTCACACCAGAGGGACCTACAAAGATAGGAGACAGTTTGTCAGTGGCAACAACTGTGGCATTGCTACTGTGTGTTTGCAATCTTACAGTAGTATGACTGTTGACAGTCACAGGCCTGCATATTATATTCCGAATTATTATTATTGCACAACACTAGGCACCACATCTTGTAACTACACACTACACTTCTCACATAAGCATGATCTACCAATAGAGGTAACAGTAGTGTACAGCTGTACCATGTTACCTGCACACTCCATGTCAACTTGCTGGGTGACTCCAGTCTCCATGATGATGCATGTTAGTTGTTGTTGTTGCTGTTGTTGGCCAGGAGCCACCTGGCTCAGGAGCAGCTCCTCCACTCTGGTGAGTGGGGAAGGATGGCTACCCCACCACCTGTGGCAAGCTGTTGTCTACGGATATCAGACGTATGCTGCTGGACATGTCTAATTAAATCACTGCAGTGATGGCATACCTGCTCATATGTCCGGTTATGCATGCCTATGTCATTTACCCTACAGACAAGATCTTGCCACAGTGCAGTCCACTCATGCTGGTCCTGGCTGGTTCTTGAGAACAACATGGCGTAGTGCTGAACCATGGTGTCTGTTATAACTTCATCCTCTGCTGGGCTGTATGAGGGATTATGATGGTGGGCCATGACTCCTGGAAGACAATGAAAAAAATTTGTGTGAGAAAGTCAAGTGCCACACTTAATATTCTGCAGTACAGATATCATTTATCTGCCATATATAGCAACCTATTGGCTGTCAAAGGATACACACTTTCAATACCACATATCAGTGCTCAACCCACAACTGTCTTACAGTGCCTGGCACACTCTATATATCAAACCATGTTTTGCACAGCAACAAAGATAAACCGGTATGTAAGACTATACAACAGTACATGGCACACTGTATGTGACACAATGCACCACCTAGCCACAGGGGGTATATATCCAGCTAATGCATAACGTAACATGTAATCCATTGCAATGATTGTAAAGTCCAGTCACAGTATTACCAGTATACCACACTAGTCACTGATGGCAAACCCCTGCCTAACATATGTGCTCATTTGTCAATATAGGTGGCATACTGCTGTACTACACTATGCATGTTGCTAGATACGCACCTATATACTGTAACACACATATGACCGAGGCCATGGTACAGGCACACACACACACACACATCAGGCATACATACCAGACACAAAGGTATGGCAACCCACATGAGCTTTACCTGTGTACCATACAGTACTGTGTGTCAGTAGTTGCAAGACCTTATGCTTGAGGTATATCATCTGGAGGACTACGGGGAACAAACAATACAGTGGTTCCAGGACATGTGCACATACACCATACTGTGCTGTTTAGGCATACAGCTTCAGGTAGTACTACAGTTCATTCAGGGGTTGGATTCACCAGCAGTAACACTCAATAAGCATACATGTACTGCTGTAGCCTACAATGGGACACCCCAGTCGACACCAACAGACTACATCAGACCGTCTGGCATAATGCTTTTTGTGCCTAGCAATAGCATACACATTTTTTGCTGTGATCACAGCTAAGACACTAAATACCATGACAGAAACAGTTTCCCACTTAGCTATCACACATATACAGAACTCTGACACATTCACCAACACATTCACCATCATACTCAGTCAACCTCACAAAGCAATTATTGCAACAAGTACATGTGGGTGTGTATCGGTTCGTAGGTAGGTTATAGGCTATTGGCCCTAGGACCTATAGATGTCTAGCCATACGCTACCCTGGCCTTTGACACACAGGTAATTTCATTTCACGTGGCCCTGTCAAGCAGAGCCACAGAGGTGATTCCTGGGGTGTATTTCCTATCTCACATACACTCATCAGGTTTATATATGATGACTGCTAATTAGGAGCTTCATTTGCTATTGATAGGTGGTTTGTTCCAAAGTATGGGATGTCTCTGAGATAGGGATCTATCCCTCCAGCATGTGCTGTTCATTGAGGTGACAAGGTTTAGGTCCCTAGAGCGTGTAGCTCATAGGGATTGTGATCTGATTATGTGGAGCATGTCCAACAGCTCTGGGTTTCACATAGCTTTGCATGTTAGGCAGAGGTCACCTCTGGGTAGACGGTATCCGACACAGTCTAGCTGTAGTTTTTTGGGATGGTCTGCATAGGGCATGTGTTTGAGGCCAGTATTACTCTTTGTGAGGTATGTCTGTGTCCTTTCCAGTTGCTGTAGATGTCTTGTGAGGTACATACCACATGGGGCATTCTACTCTATAATGGGTTTTATGTGTGTGGAATAGAGGGGAACACTGACCTATACTTCCCTGGATAACACACCTTTTGTGATTACGTGTGCCACGTAGACACATTGCATGACTAATGTGGCACTGTGACAATCAAAGGGGAGACTGCTTTCCACCTGTGTCCCATGGTCTCTTATCACACCTTCAGTGTTAAGTAGACTACCACCTATGTGGTAGTTAATGGGTACTTTGTTTTTGCAAGGAGGGATGCCAAGGCAGTGTCAACACTGAGCTTGAGTCCATGGCTTTGTCACCAGGCATCTGTTGCAGTAAATATGACCCTGTCTCTCTCTCTCTCTCACTCTCTATACATATATATGTATATATACACACATACATATAAACATCCATTGGTGTAAATATTGATATACATATAGGCACATATACAGTCCACCTTTCATGGTGGGAATATTGAGTATGGGAAGGTTGTGAGGTATACAGTTATGTCATAATATTGCACAGTGTTGTGCGGAATGCATTTAAGGTGTTCTCAGCTCATGTAGCTTTAGCAGGCCTCATTGGCTGCAACACTGCAAACCTGACAAATCATACCCACAGCGTTCAACCACTACATGTCATATACCAGCATTGTATGCTGTCTGGTTTGCCACACACTATAACCTATATAGAAATATGCACATAACAACCTTCAATAACATATATATTTCCACCTTTCACAAACAGTTGCAGTATGTCCCTTGCTCTATGCACATGTACAGATGCTAATATATCTGACACAGACAGATCTGTCCTTATGTGTGTGCCATACACACACAAGGATCACACTGTTGTAAGTCCATGTACCTCACGGCTGACCTGTTGGGCCTTGCTGCAACATGAACAGGTGTCACATGTGAGCACACAGTAATTTTTGGGGGTGTATATATAGCTGCAAATGCTAAATTACCATACTAGCCTGATACAGCTGTTGCCAATGCTAAGCTACACGCTGATATGACTATCATGCATTTTTTACTCTGTCACATCCATGGTTATATAGCTGTATGCGCTACTCCCCCAAACAGACATTATCCACACTACTGTACAGGACACAGATAACATGGTTCAGATGTTTGACATTTAATGCTGAGCTACTTATATCACAGTTATGTCCCACTGCACACAGCTACACACTGATTTGTTCATGGCAGTAGTTATGCAGGGCATCTGTGCATAGATACGTACTGCTGCCACATATTGATGTTTCAACATATGTAGAATGGTCTTCAAATACATCTACTACATGCCAGTAAATACATATCTGTTACATAGCTTTCCTTTGTATGAGTTCGTAGTTTTCAGTTAGCAGTATCTTTGGCTTAATGTAATTATTTTTTTTTATGTTTTATTTATTTATCTTTTATTAGTTTATTATTATTTTTTCCACTGGTGTGGGTGGGGGTGTGAGTCTCTCTCACTCTCTCTCTGTCCTGTCTCTGTGTCTCTCTCTCTCTCTCTCTCTCTCACCATCTGCAATGGGGTGATTTCATGTGTGGCCAGCAGGTACAGCCTGCTTTTATAGGTATCTGCACATGTGCATGTGATGGCCACTGCACCAATTGGTGGCTAATATTTGGTAATTGCATGCAGCCTGCTGTGTGGTAATTGTAGTACTCACTGTCATAGCAACCCAATGCTATAAATTGCTATGTCAGGTAGGCGTAGCCCTTTCAGCTTTCCAGAGTGGGGCCTATGCTTGTTTGCTGTGGACACTGTTGTGTAAGTCAGAAGGTTGTAATAGTTCTTATATCTGAAGCTAGGGGTGTAGCCAGTGATATTATTGTTGTACTCAGACCTGAATGTTGCCACTTCCACTACACAGTTGCTAGTGTAGAATTGTACTCACCCCTACATATGCTAACGCAAGATACATGTGAGTATGTAGTTTCTTTTCTACTTCTACAATTTACTGCCATACAAAATTAGTTATTGAGATGTATTCATTTGGCACATGAACTGTTTGTGGACTGCTATACTGTGAATATTTATTCACTCACTCACTTTTGAACAGTTTGTGCTTTTTTAGTGTTGACATTAGCACAGGCTGCTCAAGAAAACTGTATAAATTTCTGTAATGAGTATGCCTACCTACATCCTTGGTAGACCCTGAACACACAGGTTTATTGAACATTTGGGTAGGGGTGCAGTAGGACAGAGAGCATTATGTATTAATGTGTGAACTTTACCTTTCTGGACTTAAAGGGTTGCTGTGTACCTGTTAGTTTAACAAGGCAAGTAGTCTGTCTGCGTAGCTCCCAACTGTGGCCCTATCCAGATGGCAGCCAGAGGTTAGCCTGATATTCTTTGTGCACTACACCGGTCTTTTCAGCACTGGAATAATGGCATTGTCACAGTTGGTTGCTACCAGTACATGGCTACATCCCTTGGTATTTCACTGTTGTACTACATAAGGGTATGCTTCTGGAACTCCTTACAAAGCTATTTGCACAGTGTGTAACAGCAGAATAGCTGATATTCCTGTGTGTTTTTGCCTCTGCCAAGCCTCTCAAACACTCACGTACATATTTGAACAGACTCAGGGTAAAGTAGGTCGAACTGAGGTACACATTTACAATATTAGAAACATTAGGTTGAGACTTTGAGAGAACCAGAGCATATGGATTAATACACATTTCCTGGAGTACAAGTGGTGTCTAACTCTTACTTTTTGTCATTATTCATTAAGTGTAATTCACCACCTTTCTGCCTAACCTCAGTAGCTTTCAGTGGGATTCAGAGGGACACAGCTAAAACCTGTCTCGGAATCAGGGACATGCCTGAAAATTAGTCACAGTTGGGAAGTATGGCCTCTGCCCTAATCAGATATGCTAGTGTTTGTCCTGCTATAATACTGTGTGTGTGTTGTAAAGTGCTGCTGTAACATTATTTCCTGCTAGAATGGCTGGTTCTCTTTTCACAGTCATGTAATGCAATTCCACAGGAACTGCTGGTAAAGATCCACAGAACAGGATTTGTGTTATGGCATTCCTATTTGTCCTTTACATTCACTCATTCTCATGCATGATATATTGATTTTTGCACCAATTTGTTGTATGTTTACCATGGCTCAGTGGTACTTCATGCAGTCTTGTATGTACAAGGTCCGGGGTTCGAGACTGACATAGGTATTTTATTTTGCTGCTGAGCAGAACAAGGCCCCTGACGTACAGAGTGACTAAGGCAGTTTTAAGCAGTTGTAAGCGGGTTTGTGTGGGTTTGCGTGATGCTTAGTTACACGCATACAAGCTTAGCTAAGCGCACACAAGCACCCACAGGCGCACACCCGCGCAAACCCACTAACTACTGCTTAAAAGTGCTTACTCCCGCTAACCCCTGCGCTCATTTCTTTGAAAGAAAAGAAAATGGGGAGATAGGAAAGTGGTGAAAAAAGGGGCATAAAGAGGGAAAGACAGTAGGGAAAACAGCTCGGGATGTGCAGGATGGGTGTAGGGAAGGTCCATAGCTGCCCATTTCTTTAACAGCAACAGCTGTGCATATACTGGTAATGTCAAGGGAAATTTGAAACCTTCCACCCCTGAGAGAGGGGTGAGGACAATGAAGTATGTTGTACTGCCAATTAAATTTCAGTTTATGTGTCCAGTGGACAAGTGTGCAAAATGGGCAGCTATGAATGGGGCATATTTTTTTTGTGGGAGCAGATTGCCCTTTTTTTTTTTTTTTCAGATGAGAGTGGAATGTGGGGTAGGGGAAGTAGGTATATTTTGGGAGGTAGGTTGGGGAGGTAAACAGACAAGACAAACAAGATGCATACATGGGCGGAGTATGACACATGGGGTGGGTGAACACCATTGATGCGGAAGGGTGTTTGGAAATCGCAAGCCCATGAGCCCACAGATGGCAACAGTGGAACTGAGATCCCCACCCATGGGCAGTCACCACTGCACCTTCACAGCCCAGAAGGTGGCTGTGCTTTGGGCTGCATAGGAGGGGCAGGCTCACCTGTGAGTTGCGCCACTCTTGCCTCGAGCTGGCATAGAGGATCAGTGACTGAACACTCAATCTCCCTACGCACCACAACCCGGACCGTTCTGAGGGTGATTGGTGGCCCTCCTCCGGCCACGCTTGCATGGGGGGACGAGCCCCATCCCTTGCAGCATTTCCACCCAAAGGTGGCACAGGACCAATGGAGGAGGAGGTCCCGGGCTGGGCACCGGAACTGCTGGTGCCAAGTGCCATCGCCAGCTGAGGTGGGACAGGTGGGTCCGCTGGGACCGGCCTTCCCATACATTCTATGTTTAGGAGGATTTAATGACAATATGGGTTAGTAATAGCCAGCAGCATTCAAATTTAGTTGTAACAGCATACAGTAGTATTCCCATTAACCCAACACACCAGAGTTCCAACAGTTGAACAGCAAGCATAACACATGCATATATAGAACAACAGTGGACATTCCAACAGCATGCAGGATTTATTGGTGGCAACAGGCCACCAAGATTGTGGTATGTGAACAGGGCACATGCATCGAAGTAAATGCAGATATTTATAAACCAATAGGATATGTGTCCCAACAAATGTTATGAGATTAGACATACACATTGAGGTGTGGAATTGCAATGTTTATGCACATACAGTAGGGTGTAAAAAGATACCACGATTAACAACTTATATATACTTATAGTTTACACTACATTCCTACTGACTGCAGTTAAATATCCCCTACATGTATTATTGCACTAGACAATGTCCGTTAATTTGTGAAATGGGTTTTGCTAGTTCTTGATATACCTGACCTGTATCTGACATACAAACTGTCCTGGATGCAGATGTTACTGCTACATATTTATATTTTTCATTTATATTTATGTATCTACATATCTGGATGTGTTCAGGTGACATTATCAGGTATATGTTAACAGCCCCCTACATTTCTAGCAGTATACTGACATTTCTGGGAAACACAATAACAAGCTACTCATGTGCCAGATTAACCTGTAAGTGCCGACCATTAACCGACAGTTGAGGACTGTATATATGCTTAACAGCTACTGGCACTCCCTTCATCAACTTTATATGGGCCTACCCATGTGTTGGTTGACTGCACTTAATACAACAGTACTATTTCTATAATGCAAGGGTGCAACAACATATCGAAGAAAGTGACATGGACACACTCCAGGAATTATACCTTTATTAATTACATTACACAATTTTCTAGTGGCTCTCTCATGTATTTATATATCAGTCCATGCAGAGGTCTTTTATTCAAGACATATTATACCTTTATAAATGGGTTACAACACCTTTTCATGCTGTCTCACTTATTTTATATAACAGTACATGCAGAGAAGTTATTACACACTTTTTATACCTTTATTAATGGGTTACAACACTCTTTTTCAGGCTCTCTCACTTCTTTTATATAGCAACACATGCAGAATAATTATTAACCTGCCTGGTGGCACAACCTTAGCAGCCTATCTGCATAGGCTTGCTGATTCGCAGCACGGACACCTGCAGCTGTGAAGTAAACAAAGGGATATTGAGACATACCTATCCATAATATAGGCTACAATAGCAATTCTTACATACTTAATTCCATGGCTACATACTCAGTAGTGGGGCATTTTCCATTCCATGGGCCTCCTGTATCCACTGGTTCAGTCAGTCCTCCTTGCATCTCTTCAGGTCTGCATAGTGGTGTCTGACCTGCTCACCAGTCCAAGGGACGCCTGTGGCACTGGTGAGATCATGTGCTATATGGTTCCAGGCTTCCGCTTTGTACTCAGTGCCCTGAAACTGGCCCTGCAGGAGTCTTGCGTCATGATGATGGATAAGGAGCCAAACTATAAATTTTGACTCCTCAATGCCCCACCATTGCGTTTGAAAATGAGAGCCCTCTCCAGCACTGGCCACACTGTCTGCAGATGGGAGCTACATCCAGTTATGGCAATTATTCCCACCTATGGAGCTTAAATATGCCTCATTTCCTGCACTTATTTGTGATTGGCCGATTTTGTAAAATCTCAGCTAAAGGTAAACCTACTTAGCAATGGGTAAACTTCCATTGATATATATGAGTGTGTTGGAAATGCATCCATATTTAATGCTGTCATGGCTTAGTGGTTAAGTACTGTAATTATGGTGCACAGTATCCCGGGTTCGAGGCCTGTCATTTCTTTTTATTTTACTACTGGCCAGACTGGATAGGAGGTGTGGCTGTGTTTAGCCAGCTTTGCTCAGCTTTGCCCAACGCTGCTCGACGTTGCTCTATGTTGCCCGACATTGCCCAACCTTGCACTAGTTGGCGCAATGGGCAGCTCCGCGCAAAACTATTGCACTAGTTAAAGCAGTGCTAAGCTATAAGCAATTATACTTCACTGTGCTTAATACTAATAAACTTTGCTTAGCAGTGCTTCACATTACTTATGCATTTATCAGTATGCATGACCATTCCACCTTCATATATATATATATATATATATATATATATATATATATATATATATATATAAAACATCGTTCATTACCACATAGGCCATTTTAATGCATTTTACTGAAATTTAAAAGGTAAATGTCAGGAATTCTTTTTATGCACACATTTCATACAGAAAATAGGAAGGGGAGTGGCGGGACTCGAACCAGGAATGCCTCCTCTTTGTGGGAGGGCTCTACCACTATGCTATTGCTATTTGGCTTAATTTGCATATAAGTAGTTTGATATCTTCTTCGATGTCTACACTGCTAACTGTAGCCAAGCAATGGGCAAACCCACGCATACACGCGCAAATACGGGCAGCTATATCGGGAATGATAAAAAAGGAAAGCTTTGCATTTTTAACTTGTACAGGGATTTAGAATGTGGGGGAGTGTAGTCTTGGGTATGTGGACATTTGAGCGGACTCGCTCATTTCCGTTGACATTTGCAGTTTAGGCACTTGCAGGGGCGTGGATATTTGGACTGCTGGGCAGTCTGACACGCCCCCTGCACTCGTGCACGCTCCGTGTTAGCCTTAGAGTTGAGTCAGTGCACCTTCATGAATATGCATGATGGGCTGACATCATACTCTTAGACTGCAGTGTCCATGTAAGACTTAGTTAGTCTTTTACAGAGGATTAGTGAATCCCGACCTGTAAGAAAACAAGCACGAGTAAACTGGAAAGAGTACAGCGGAAATATACCAATGCCATACATTGATCTGAAAATTTAAGTTTTTATGAAAGACTAAAATATATGAACTTAGACACTGTCTCTTAAAGATATCTAAGAGGAGATCTTATTCAGGTATATAGCGCATTTAGAAATGGGTACATATTACGTTGCCAAATTTTTAAAAGTTTGAAAGTCATATGGTTGACATCATATGATCAAACTTTTAAAAGTTGGAACATTTTAAGGGAGATCTCCGTACAGTATGGAATTGGCAGATTTTCCTTTCCTACACTGTAGTGTGATCTCTGAGTTGCTATATTTAAAGAGCGGGGGTATGGAGGGTGCAGGGGGGCGTGCCACTCTGCTTTAAGCAGTCAGGTAGGTTTTTTGTGTTGTTTATTTTTTTAAGGTTTTCAAATTGTTAAACATTTGATCATATGGCTTTGACCATATTACGTTCGAACTTTTAACAATTTGATAATGTAATATGAACCCTTTAGAAACAACTACCTTTGGGAATGTTTGGGGTTATCAAAAAGTACTAGATAATCATCTGACTAGCTATGCATGGAATAGACTAGCAAACTACATTAAAGCAAGTACTAGTTTAGATATTTTTAAGAACAGCCTGGACACTTATTATGGTAACAATCATTTTGGTATATTGGCAAGCTAGAAGGGTATTAATGCCCGTGTTTAATTATTTGTATGTCTGTATGTATACCAAAAACACATGTCCCTCTCCTTTGGTCCATCCTGGCTATTTCCAGAAAAATTATTAGAATGAAATGGAAAAATAAAAAAATCCTTTCTTTTACTAAATTTATCTGTATAGCAAAAAATGTATGTAATAAGGAACTACAAACTATATATGGCAGAACATCGAACATTACAGATAAGTATTTATCTTGGCAAAAACATAAAGATTTATTAGTAAAGAAATGGTTTTGTTCAATGCAAGCTTTTGCTATGGATGCTGTATATAGTTTATTTTGTTCTTTTTTAATTGATAGTTTTGTTTTGTTAAATGTTCTATAATGATTTCATTCAGATTTAAAATGCAATAAAAAGTTTAAGAGAAGAATACTGTTAAAACAACCTTAGAGCAGTACAGTCACAAATATATGGCATTTCTTTAAGAAGACACAAGCCGATGAAAGAACACAAAACTGAAAACTGGTTGCAGGAAGGAAGGCACCAAACACAAAATGGTAGAACAAGCAGTTTAATCCAAAATGAAATGCTTTTCGTCACAGTAAATAGTGTGACTTCTTCAGATAAAAACAACATTGAGAGCATGCCCTTAAGTAGTCAGTGAGCAGTAGTTAATTAGTTAGGTAATTAACCAATATTAGTTAATCAGTTCATTTCATTCTTCTTGACAACAAATTGAAAACTAGTACTCATACAAACTGCAGTTTCTAAAGACTACAAAAGTGTCACAAACACATTTAGACACACCCACATGCAAAACTCAAACCCTAACCCTACAGAAGAAACAATACTAAATGTTCTTATGTACCATAAAATACCTACAAAGGTTTTTATACTTTATAAGTACCAAATATCTAAAATACTAAAATGACATGGTAAACCCATGTTCGTTCCTACTATTGTTGATTTTTAAGATCTTATGTACAATTGATACAAACTTTACATGAATTCTATACATAAAACCCTATCTAGTAAGGCTTTTTAATTTTAGAATACATACAATAGAACATTTTTCATTTAGACCTGGATACTGCCCTGCATTGGTGTTCAACTGCCATATTAATTCTAAACATTCTAACTCCAGTGAAATTGGACCCACCATGTTATCGGGTACATTTTGGTCAATTGCCCTGAACAAAACCTGTGATCCATGTATTCATGGATATGTTTAGCTAGGGCACTGTCTTCACTCAATTTGCTAGTGTGGTATAGATGTTCATATATTCTTTCCCACAATTTCCTATCTATTTTCCCTATATAGAATGCGGGACACTTGGCATTGGGTTAGATATATGACCCCTTTAGACAGGCAGTTTAATCTATATCTGGTGGTGTATTGAGTGCCTTTGATCTTACACTTCTGACCCACATCCATATGTTTACAGTACTTACACATACCACATTTATACATCCCACATCTACTGACTAGTATATTATAGTTTCTTTCAACTAGATTTTTTAAACTGGCTCTTCTTTTGAATGTAATTCTAGGTGTGTGAGCCACTTTCTTACTTATAAAGGTGTCTGACTGTAGTATGTCCCAGTTCTTCCTGATGACCCCACATAAGTCAAGAGCATCTACACTGAATGAAATAATGAAATTGTTGAATTTACTAAAATTTTGGAGTATATTACTGTCAGTGTTCCCTTCAATATGTATACCTATAGTATCAGTGGGTGTATCAATTCAATTTTGACTTAAAATAGGTTTGTACAGTCCGTTCATATGCTTGTGAATCACTTCTACAATACACAGATTCAACATCTGTATAGGGTAACCCCTCCTAGTGATCATCCCTTTCAAGTTGTTACATTCTAAGTAGAAGTCCCTATCTAGGGACGTCATCCTAGCTGCCCTGACCAACTGTCCTTTTACTACTGACTTCTTCTGGTGGTAGGGGTGACAGCTAGAAAAGTGCAAGAAACTATTAGAATAAGTTTCTTTTCTATATATACATGCGTTGTAGCATTCACTGGTTGTATCTTTACAAATCAAAACATCCAAGTATGATATGGAATTTGCACCAAATTGTGATGTAAACTGCAAAAAGTCAGTTGTCTCATTAAAGTAACTGACAATTGTATTAGCTGTGTCGTTGTCACCCCTTATCACCATGAAGATGTCATCCAAGAATCTAGTGTAGTAGTGTACCTTGTCTTGGACCCAGTTGTTCTGTAGGACAAATTCGTTTTCCCAGTCAGCCATTACTAAATTGGTGAAACTGGCACCACACAGGGACCCCGTGGCTATCCCTGATAGTTGCAAAAACAATCTTTTGTCAAAAATTACATAGTTATTGGACAAAATAATGTCCAATAGTTCACTAAGCCCCCTTGGTTCTCAGAATGTGGCTAATTCTCTCTATGCCCTCCATGTGTTGGATGGACGTATACAAGTCCTTAACATCTACTGTTAAAAAATTGTAACTATTATCATATTGTAAATTATTTAGACAGTGTAGAAATGATCAAAAGTCCTTGCAAATTTGTTTCTCACTAGTTACATATTTTTGTAGCACAGAATGCACATATTTTGCACATGCATATGTTATGCTATTTCTGGCATCAACCAGTGGTCAGAAGGGAGGGTTGCTTATATCTTTGTGCATTTTAGGTACCCCAAAGATGTTAGGTATTCTGGGCACTGGCATAGATAAATAGTTGAATAGATTAATATCTATTCTGCTTTCAATGAACAATTCGCATATAAAAGATTTAACGTGACTGTATACTGTATTTAACTCATTTCTGTAAACTTCTTGATAAGCATCTGTGTTGAGCATTTGTAACATTCTAGTACTATTGTCACTGATGTTCATTATAACCAGTCCCCCTCCCTTGTCAGGTTTCATTATTCTCAAACTGGCTGTTTGCAATTCATCTAATAATTACCTCTCTCTTATAGTAATATTTCTTACAAAAGTTTTGTTGGTTTTATTTTTCACCAATTCATTCCTGAAGTCCAACTCACAAATTTGCTCGAACAGGTCTAAGACTGGGTGCAAAGGTGGACTGAATGTACTAGGAATGTGAAACTCATCTTTTCTGGCAGTATTTTCACCTAAGATGAGATTTAGGTTAAGTCTATGCACAAACAGTTTTAGGTTTATAAGTGAAGAGGCAAGGTTTGCTCGATAATATGATACAAAAGTCAATCCTTTATCAGATAGCTCCACTAAGGCTCCATCTATATTCAGGCCAGAGAAATTGTAGATAATAAAGTCATTCTCTTTGTTGTAAAGCAATTTACAAAAACTGCTACCTGCATCAACATTCACTTCCTCGTTCTGTTCCCCTTCTTGTTCTTCCTCTGATTCTGGTAGTGTGCTGGTTGCTGGGGCTTGTGGTTTAGTGAATGGTTCTGTAAATTTTCACCTTGGCCATTGTGTGAGCTGTCATTATTAGATGTGTTGTAGTATGATTTTTGTTGGTGGTGGATCCTTTCACTCCTACGAGGTACAGTTTATGCTGTTACCTCTTTGTCATGAAAATCAAGGCTGTCGACTTCCTCATTCATAGTAAACACACCCCTGCTACTCTCTTGGCCTGTAGGGTTCCACTACTGAGATGTGGGTGGTTTCGGGTACGCTGATTTGTTGTTATATGCTGTCCAGTCTCTGTTCAACTTTTTTTATTTTAATAGACTTTGATTTGTTAATGAACTGCTCTATACTAGAGAAAGTCCTATTGTATTCATACTGGTATCTTTGAAAATCATTACTGGCTCTAATAGCTGTATCAAGGTCAGTAGATTCTTCCATCAACTTGTCGATGGATCGTTGGTAATGTTTACACATGACTTGCAGTAGTTCACTCCCTTGTCTGTTAAAGAGCTCGATGAGTTCTTGGTTTAACACTGACCCCTCCTCCAGACCAATGGGATACTGACCCCTCCTCCAGAACAGTGGGATACTGCCACCTACCCAGCCCCTTCGGGACAGTATTCTCACTTATGCATTGGCAGAAATTGCTAATTTCCAACTGTAACCTTTTATGTTTAAGCATACATGAGTCCAGTTTCTGCAGGTTGGAAACTATATATTTTGTACTTGATGTTCCTCCAGCCGGTAACTCCTGTTCACTTTCCTCTGAGGACATGTTTAATGGCTCATTGAGCCATGTTTGTGCATCTAGAGAACCAATAAAACCCCGAGGAACTATTTCCAACCAGAGAATTATTATTAACAGTTTGAATTTGTGCAATTCAGTTCCCACCAGGATACTGAGGTAAACAAACATTGTCAGCAGGTAGAATACTGACATTATTAATGCCAGAAGTAGATGGTATAGTATTGGTAACAACATTAGTTGAGTTACCTTGTGTTGATGTAGTATTAGGGCAAGGGTTGGACAAGTGGTTCACTTTGTCCATAAGGTCATCTATCTGTCGGGTCAATAGACCGATAAGCTGCATTAGATTGCCATTGTCATTGCTATTTTCCTGTGATGACTGCATGCTAGTGATAACAGCTCTTTCCACATCCATGATCCACAAACAAAGGATACAAGCTGTTGAAAGAACACAAAACTGAAAATTGGTTGCAGGAAGGAAGGCACCAAACACAAAACGGAAGAACAAGCTGTTTAATCCAAAATGAAGCGCTTTTTGTCACAGTAAATACTGTGACTTCTTCAGATAAAAACAACATTGAGAGCATGCCCTTAAGTAGTCAGTGAGCAGTAGTTAATTAGTTAGGTAATTAACCAATATTAGCTAATCAGTTCATTTCATTCTTCTTGACAACAAACTGAAAACTAGTACTCATAGAAACTGCAGTTTTTAAAGACTACAAAAGTGTCACACATTTAGACACACCCACATGCAAAACTCACACCCTAACCCTACAGAAGAAACAATACTAAATGTTCTTATATACCATAAAATACCTACAAAGGTATTGTCAATTGTCAGTTACTTTAATGAGACAACTGACCTTTTGCAGTTTACATTACCATTTGGTGCAAATTCCATATCATACTTGGATGTTCTCATTTGTAAAGATACAACCAGTGAATGCTACAACGCATGTATATATAGAAAAGAAACTTATTCTAATAGTTTCTTGCACTTTTCTAGCTGTCACCCCTGCCACCAGAAGAAGTCAGTAGTAAAAGGACAGTTGGTCACGGCAGCTAGGATGACCTGCCTAGATAGAGACTTCTACTTAGAATGTAACAACTTGAAGGAGATATTCACTAGAAGGGGTTACCCTATACAGATATTGAATCTGCTTATTGAAGAGGTGATTCACAAGCATACGAATGGACTGTACAAACTTATTTTAAGTCAAAATCGAATTGATACACCAATTGATACTATAGGTATACATATTGAAGGGAACACTGACAGTAATGTACTCCAGAATTTTAGTAAATTCAATAATTTCATTATTTCATTCAGTGTTGATGCTCTTAACTTATGTGGGGTCATCGAGAAGAAGTGGGACCAACTACAGTCAGACACCTTTATAAGTAAGAAAGTGGCTCATACACCTAGAATTACCTTGAAAAGAAGAGCCAGTTTAAAAATCTAGTTGAAAGAAACTCTAATATACTAGTCAGTAGATGTGGGATGTATACATGTGGTATGTGTAAGTACTGTAAACATATGGCTGTGGGTCAGAAGTATAAGATCAAAGGCACTCAATACACCACCAGATTTAAATTAAACTGCCAGTCTAAAGGGGTCCTATACCTGCTATACCTAGCCCAATGCCAAATGTGTCCTGCATTCTATATAGGAAAAACAGATAGGAAATTGCGAGAAAGAATATATGAACATCTATACCACACTGGCAAATTGAGCGAAGACAGTGCCCTAGCTAAACATATACACGAATACATGGATCACAGGTTTTTATTCAGAGCAATAAACCAAATTGTACCTGATAACATGGAGGGTCCAGTTTCACTGGAGTTAGAACATTTAGAATTAATATGGCAGTTGAGCACCAATGCAGGGCAGTATCCAGGTCTAAATGAAAAATGTTCTATTGTATGTATTCTAAAATTAAAAAGCCTTACTAGATAGGGTTTTATGTATAGAATTCATGTAAAGTTTGTATCAATTGTACATAAGATCTTAAAAATCAACAATAGTAGGAACGAACATGGGTTTACCATGTCATTTTAGTATTTTAGATATTTGGTACTTATAAAGTACAAAAACCTTTGTAGGTATTTTATGGTATATAAGAACATTTAGTATTGTTTCTTCTGTAGGGTTAGGGTTTGAGTTTTGCATGTGGGTGTGTCTAAATGTGTTTGTGACACTTTTGTAGTCTTTAGAAACTGCAGTTTCTATGAGTACTAGTTTTCAATTTGTTGTCAAGAAGAATGAAATGAACTGATTAACTAATATTGGTTAATTACCTAACTAATTAACTACTGCTCACTGACTACTTAAAGGCATGCTCTCAATGTTGCTTTTATCTGAAGAAGTCACAGTATTTACTGTGACGAAAAGCATTTCATTTTGGATTAAATTTCTTTAAGAAGTCCAGGCTCAAAAAGTGATAAATTTAAACAAATCAATAAATGCAGCACAGAAGTGTAAAACAGCACTGAGTTAGTTAGGGCAAGTGCAAAAAAAATAATAATAATTATATTTGCTTTGTAAGTCCAGATGGTTTTAGAAGAAATCCAAGTTGTGTAATCACGGGTGTCTAACCCAGGCATGGGGAAGCACTGAATAAGTACGTTCTTAAATAAATATTAAAGTAATGACCATAAAGGCCTTTACCAGCCTTACTATGCTTCTCAAATGTTTTTGTTTTTGGTTGTTTGGTGGCTTAGAGGTTATTTTATGGATATATTTATATGTAAGCTACAGCGTGGTTGCTCAAGCATTTACAGGCTGCATCTGTCCATTTAAGAGACAGGTTCCAGACCGGGTTGAATTTTCAATTTCCCATCCATTGGTCCAGTTTCTGCTTGAATATGGTTAGGGAACACTTTTGCTTCACCTGATTGGAAAGACTGTTCCATATAGGGGGTATTCTCTGAGACACATACCTGTCCTTCAAACACATCCTACTTATGTTGCAGGCATGGTTTCAGTCCCTGGATCAGGTAGCTATGATGATATTTGTTTTGCATATATGCAAAAGGTCCACCAAAGGATGCCTTGTATTCCAGGCATAGACTGTCCCTCAGCAATCTGAAGGAAACAGAGCATAGGGATAGGGCTTTGAGGCAATCCTCACAGGACATGTTGTTTACGGCCTGTAATCATTTTGTGAGGGACCTCTATGGATGTTACAGTTTTTGCATGTGCATAATCAGGAACATACTGAAGGGAGCATTGCACTCTATGATGGGTCTGATGAGGGCTACATACAATGGAACAATTACTTTCTTGGACCTGGATGCCAAAACCTTGTTTATAAGCTGAGCAACACAGAATGATTTCCTTACTACCTTTGAAACACGTCAGTCAAAAGCCAGGTTACTGTCTACATATATCCCCAAATCTCTGACTACTGTGGCTACTCTTGGGTCGCAACCTAAACTGCCATTAACTCCAACAACATAATATTTTTCCTCACTTCTCCTGACCAATTACTAAACCACTAAGCTGCAAACCACTTCCCTGAAAACACACAACAGTTCCAATGCTCCTTCTTCATCAGCATATAGCTAAAGATCCTCAGATGAAACCCAGTCATCCTGCCACATTGCAATACCATTGAAATTCTCATGACATACCTTCCATACACCCAGATCCTCCTTAATCTCTTACTCTCTATCAAATTGTGAAGCTTCATCACCCTTCCTCTCAATAAATTAGCTATGGGCCTACAAAACGTTTTACCTGGCACTACGGTTCTACATGGAAAAGTTGACAGGCCCAAGGGTTCCTTTGCCTTTCACACTCTAACCTTGTCTACTTCTAAGCAAATTTCAATCCTATCTCTCAACTTTACCAGCTTTCATTTTGTAGTCTGAACAAGGATTTCCCAGCATGTACCTCAAGGCCTTAAAATGTAAGGACTTTTCTTGTTAATAGAGTCATAGGTGATTACTATGTTAATGACACTTTGGAGGCCTTTTTGGTTAGCCTTGCTTCCCCAACGTATATGGAAGTTTGACTATCTTGGGTTGTTTTATGGGGCATATGTAGATGGGAATGAATGGTCAAGCATTTACTGGGTGCCTCTATCTATCAGAAACAGAGCTGCCAGACCAGGGACAAAATTCCAAGTCCCCATCCACTGGTCCAAGTTCTACTTGAACTGGGTTAGAGAACAGCTGTGCTCGACATGGATGGGAAGCCTGTTTGAGAGAAAAGGTAGTCTTTGAGACATACACCTGTCCCTTTGGCATGTCCTGTTTTTGTTTCAAGTGAGGGCTAGGTTCCTAGATCAGGTAATTCTGAGTCTGTTTGTTTTGCAGGCCAGGCATAGATGACTTCTCGGTAGCCTGTAGGATGTCAAGTACAGGTACTGGGCTTTGAGACAGTCTGCAAAGGACATATTGTTTATCTTTACCTAACAGAATACCTAGCAACTCGCATATGCCCAAGAAAATGTGCAGTGCCTTGTACATACCTTCTTTCCCTTCACCAGGAGAAAATCATCCAAATAGATGAACACCCTCCTGGCCAGGTTTTCCAGCTGCAAAAACCACTGTAGTGCTGAGATAAACTTTTCAAAAGTAGCACAAGCCACAGTATAACCCATAAGTATCACTTTGTCAAAGTAAAACCTTTCTTGCAAGGACATATTGACTTATATCAGTCCCGCTCCATTATCAGTAATAATGGGACCACTGACTTAATGTCAGGCTTACCTATCTTTAGGTCAACAAATGGTCTAATGACCACCACATCAGCCAAGGATGCATACCAAACCTTAACAGCCTTTCTTTCTATGTGATCATTGATTGAATCACCTTTAGGAAATGACAGGTGGTGAATCAAGCAGCATTCACCTGGCTTATTTTTAGCCACTAAACCCAAAAGAGATGTCCCATAGGGCTCACATTTCAGTGTATCAATAGGGCCCATCACCCTCCCACACACATGTTTTATCTCTTTCTTAAAAAATCCCCACACTACTGAGTCTTTCCCATTTACAGACTTCAAATTGAGACATAGCCTACTCCATCCTCTACTCCTGACTGAAACATACCTCTCAACCTCTTAGTGCAAGAAATGTGGACAAATCCTGACATAATAGGGGGAGAGGCCCCCAAATGTGAACACATTATAAATATAGCTCTTATAAACTTAGAAAGCTGCTATAATAACAGAATGTGTGTTAGAATGGATTTCCTGAAGGTTATGAAGTCTGAAATTCAAATTAGTGACTTTAATCCTTAGATCATCCCAGTGATTTGCCAAAAAAACACACTTTTTTATGAGGAATAGACCAAAAATATGAGGCAAATATCTGGACATTCTGTGAAAATATGTACAGTTGAGAAGTATGGACTGAATGGAAAAAATCACTCCATTATACCCTTGATCAACTCACCCACTATTAAATAATTTAGGTAACTCTCCAGACAAGCTTTGTGAGCCATAACTCTAATAGGGGAGTAAGTTGGCTGATATTCCAGATCCCCCCCATATAGGGTCTAGTCCATTGGATGGCCTGTTAACCACTCACTCCTCATGACTCCCACCCTGACACCTCACCCCTCAATCATTATTGTGATGTTGGTTTGCTACCCTCAACTTGAATCCCTTCATTGTGCCAACATCTCAATCCACTGTACATCCATTCACAATATGAGCAACTATGTATGAATCTATAAACCATCCAACTACAACTACTCATACTGACAGCGCTATGAACATTAGCACCTTCACTCCTTCCTTTCTACAGTCCTTTCAGCACCATCATTACCACTATGTATATCATCATCCTTAGGCGGGTATCAGTTTGCCTGCAGTTATACTAAGGGACTTATCAACCACCTATAATTTTTGAAATTTCAAATCATACCATAGCAAGGTACTAGCATCATATAGACACTGAGTCTTATGATCAGAATGTCCACTAGCAATGGTAATTCCTGCTCCATGTGTTTCTTCACAATCACACCATGAAGTCTATAAATCCCAGAACTGAATTATCATATTCTAACTTGAAAACTAGTCAGGCACCACTTTTCCAACACAGCTACAGTTGCTGTCAAACTCTTTGAGGCAGGGAATTCAGCCTCTGCTATTCTCTGTGATCTGAGTTTAACAAGTCAGAAAAAAACGCAAACTTTCTTCAACAAATTTTCTCCTTCACTGGGAACTGACTGCATGGTGGAATGAACATGCCCTGCCTTCTCACCTCCCATTGTAACCTTTATTGTGATACTTCATTTCTGGACCTGGCATGAGACTGAGACTCAGCTCACCAGGCAGTTCCAATGGGAAATGTAACATTTTGCCTACCATCTTAGATGACACCCTACTCAAGTCATCCTGGGACTCTTGCAAATTATCTACTGCCTCTTCTGTCATTTCCCCCACCCTGAAACAATTCATGTAATCATACTTTGCCATCCACAGTAGGCTCCTGCAGTGATCCCTGTGATGCCCCTGCACTGACCCAGTAATCAAGGAGCCTCAATCCTCACCACTAACACCAGTGAGGGACGTGCACATTGGGAGGATGACAAGTACACACACAGTAAAGTACAATTTGCCTTAAGAGCACACAGAGATCACAGTCAGTTTGGGGCTGGTTTCTCCCTCTTTCTCCAGATCCCCAATAAGACTCCCCACTGGCACAGCTACAGGGTTAAGATCTCAGCTCTGTGGTCAAGGCAAAACCTCCAGCACCCTCTCTGTCCAACCAGTGCTTCATGTCCCTTCCCAAGTAGCTGAAACACATGCACACTTTGAGATTTGATTTGTATACAAACACACAGACACTCCTGGGGAAGGCTGGCACAGATTCACTAGCATGCCTCCTTCTGCACAGACTATATGGTAGTACCACCTACCACCAACCATTACTATCAGCTACTCTAAGGCCCTTATAAAGGGTGACCAATTCTACTGTGCAATGTTTCTATTATTCAAATGGTGTGTGTCCAAGACTTGAAGGTTATTTAGGAGTGACCGGTACAGTGTTACCAAATGCATATGCAAGTACACTAAGAGCTTAAATATCTCTAAACAACACAGCCACGATTAAGATGTTTAAATATATTTAATAATAAATAAAATAACAAGACAATATTCAATAACTCAACACAGTGGCAATAGAGTTCAGAATCACAATAAATACTTTAAAACAACATTGCAGGACAGTCTCACACAAATACAGAAAACATCTAGACTAATCTTACTATTTCCTATCTATCTCTAAGAGATATAATATGATCTAAGTCTTACTTACAGAGACAGGCAGATACAAGTGCTGAATGAATGTTTACAGGTCCAAGACAAGATACAAAATGCACAGACTTTTTCTCTGAGATAGTTCTTAAATTAATAATACACATTACTGCTGGGTGAGCTAGATGACATCATACTTGTCAACTCTAGTTTCCAGGCCAACAGGAACTTAAAATATAACATCTCAGTATCAAGAATACTTATCTCTTAGAAACTTGCCTGGAACTGGAAATCGTAAAACTTTTACCTTGGAAACCTGTAATTATTTCTGTCTCAAGACAATAGAGAGAATTTCTAGCTGCAGACATTATGTCTTCTAGTTGTAGTAAACACACTCATAAAACTTTTTACTTATTTTCTCAGAGTTTGTAAGTTAACTCAGCATGCCCCAACTTCTATGAAAACATACATTTGCACAGGCATATAGTCCATATACATTACTGCTCTTTTCTAGCAGGTTGTACTGTGGTTACATTCTTGAAGATCAGTACAGAATATATAGTTTTCTTACATTTGTAGGATAAGCCTGTGGATCATATTAATATTTAAAAATGACATAGGATTATTTACAAAATTTTAGCTAGCTGGGCTAGCAGCCTTCACAATCACTTAAATAGTTTTCCACTATCTGCTCAATGCTTGTACACTGTCAAACATTCATAAAAGGACTTGTACATGCAGCAAGCTGAGGCACCACTAGAACTTCTTCTGATTCATCTATTAACAGGCATGACCTATTCCTTCACTCTCTGGGTGCACTATGCCACAGCAAGGATGTCGTCTGGATTCCTCCTCCTTACATGTATGATCCGCTTTGACTGCGCACTGCTACCTTCCTGCAAATAGAATCTTCCTGTTGGGAAAAAAAATGCCTCCTAGGTCTGGAACTCTTCCCATTTCTTACTTATCTCCTCCTTGTTTGTTACAGAAATTAAAATAATGAAAAGAAAAAAGAAGGGAAAAGAAACCAAACAAATGAATATTTTAATTATTTATTATTTGTCTATATCCTACTCATGACTGCCAAAGCCAGCACACTAACATGTAACTAATATTACCTGTAACCTACGCAAAGAACACAGTCTGTCTCTCAGCACCCCTTTATGCCTGAATATTACTGCTGTTGTGCTGTTCCTCTTTTTTTAATAGTTCCCCAAATCTCTGTGACCCCTTCTTTGATATAACCCCCATGCATCTCATAAGCTGCTTTCTTAGTAAAACCATTCCACAGCTCCCCAGCCCTCTATGTGGTCTTCAGACCTCTTCCACTTCAACATGCAATTTCTGTTCCCTACTTGCTCAGCTAATGCACAAAGCATAGTTGACATTACTGTTACCCTTCCATTTATGTTGATTTAAATATGCTTACATTTTTAACCATACAGAGGTTACAAGAAATAAGAAACCCCCCCTAACACACATGCGCGCACACACACACACACACACACACACACACACACACACACACACACACACACACACACACACACACACACACACACACACACACACACACACACACACACACACACACACACACACACACACACACACACATCCTCCCCAGCTGCACAAGCACCCACCTGCACATATATTTATTTTACTGCATGCATCTCTCTATTAGTGATGATTGCCAGAGGTCTCATAAATGTCTGTCTTCTCTGCACACTGTTCCCCTCATTGGTGATACTCTGCTCTGATTAACTAAACTGTGCCTACACTTCCCCACACATTCCCCAGAGAACATTGCAATTAGTGACATGCACACATGCCACATTACATGATTACATGCATGCAGCCTCAGACACACCCAAAAGGCTTCTCTGCCCTCCTACAATGAATAACATGTGCTTATCAATAATATCCTCAACAAACAAAAGGACTATCTGAACCCATCCAGGTAGATGGCCCACTTACCGATCCTTGTGATCAACAGTAATAGCCAGGATGAGGGGTACATAACCTATCTAGACTGCTATCTACCACATTAACTCTTAATTGTTGTTACTGCTTCAAATCCACTCACTTTCTTCTCTCTTTTTTGGTGCTTAACTGCCTCTGCCACTGCTACCTGTACCTGTGTGTGGTGAGGGACAGAGTGTTAGCTGCTCAGAAATTAACTGCACATTCAGAGAGGAAACTGGGGTCAAATTCTCCATGAACCAGACATGAACGAGTGGAGGGATGGGAGTGAAGAGAATTAGCATTCATTTCTTTAGCTCTTACCATTGATATTGTGTTTAATATATTCTACCACTTATATGCTAGGCACTGATTACACATAACAGCAACTCTTTTAACCCATCCCCCAGTGTAAAGTGACCTATTAAAATTGAACTAAGGATCTCAATACCATTTCCATATTATGAACTTCTTCAGAACTCCGGCTCCCCAATAAAACCCCACCTTATTTCTGAATCTACACTCCATTATGTTACTGACTACTGTAACAATAGTAACTTAAAGCAAATGAAAGAAACTTCTCTTTCCCCCACATGCCTTTAACCCACCTACTTATCTCATAGCTTCATGGATCTATGTCAGATGATCAAGTTTTCAGAAAGTCAAAACTCATACAGACTAGACCATATGATCTGAAAACTCAAATATCAAAAAAAAAATCTACTTTTTTTGGGTCTATATTACAATGTCGAACTCACAGGAGTCCAAACGTTGTAATATCAAACCCGAATGTTCAAAATACAAAAATAGCGAAGCCATGGCACACCAATTTTTTTCCTAGGGAAAAAAATCGGTGGGCCGTTTTTGGGGCTTTGCCATTTCCTCCACTGTGGTGTGATCTCGGAGTTGGTATATTTAAGTAGTGGGGTTTGGGGAGCATAGTCGCCCACATTGGGGGGTGTGGAGGGCAAACCCCCCCACATTAGTTTAAGTTTAAAGTGTAAGTGTTTTTTTTTTGTAGCAGAACAGCAACTTTTTTTCCCCTGTGAAAAAAATCGCTGTTCTTTGTTTTCGTGGTTTCAAACTACATGGTTTGATATTACATAGTTCGAACTCCTGTGAGTTTGATGATGTAACATAGACCCATTTTTTTACATTTATGAAAGGGGCAAGCCCCCCTGCACCTGCCCATGTTAAACGCTGCCCCTACCACACCTCCTGCAAATTATATATACCAACTCCAAGACTACACTGCAGTGAAGAAATGGTTAAATTCCCCGATCCTCTCTGTGCCATGATCTCCATTCAAAAGCTTTGAGCTTTCAAAAACTTGATCATATGGTCTTGACCATATGAATTTCAAGTTTATGAGAACTCAGTCAGATGACAGGGATTCAGATACACTGCTATAACCTCAGCTGGATACACAGTTGCCAATGTGTACATGGAATCTTCTCACAATGGTCTTCATTTTAGCAAAATTCTGCCCCAAGAGAACTTACTTATCTACTGCCTCTCCTTAAATATATCTATGATATTCCACCCCAAATTCCTCACATCCTGTTCCTACCAGATTATTCCCACAACCTACATCCTCATACTTAACTCACACTTACCTTTCCCTTCCTAACTTCCACTAACTAAAAATTTAAGTTCCTAGTTCCCCAGATAGGATATTGCAGACAAAAATGTCTGCCTGGTAGCAAAGTTAAATTGGTGTACAATTGTCAGTCAGTGAGTGGCTTCATTGAGTGCCTGTTACTGCGGCTTTGTAGACTGTGAGGGAGGAAAATTTAAGGCAATATTATGAATACAAAATAATTGTCATCCTTAATTAACTACAGAAATATATCTTAGGCAGTACCAGTTTTTCACCTGTACAAACATTAAATGACTAAGATTCGAACCCACCTTAATTCTAGCAGATGTAAAAGCAAACATCTAGGCACAAACTGGAAAAATGTATACTCATGCTAAAAAAATACCAACGTGAACAATTTTGTACCTAAAGCTTAATTAACCACCAGTATAATGCTATAGTACTCATCAACTGCTTTTATTTAAATATGATGTAATGAGACTCATCTGAAAAGGGGCCTTTGACTCAAATAGAGTATCCCTGTAAACAAACAAACAAACAAAAATATATAGAGTTGCATGCTAGGATAGGGTCAGATTCTTGCTTGAGTATGAATAGCATAAAAACTAGTATTAATGAAGGAGTGAATGAACTAATGAATGTAATAATATGACAGGTGTGTACATGTATTTAGGAAGACCTTCTGAAATAATGCAATACTATTGAGTAATTTTACTATTTCTATCTGAATAAAAGAAAAAAAAACCTAATTTCATTAGGATCAGTTATAAAATGCATGCATATCTGCCAGATAGAAAACACATTACTAAGTGTTGTTGGATACAGGGACAATAAATTGTAATGGGTGGGGTTGGAATTTCCTCCCTCCCTTCTGCCTCTCATCTTCCCATGACTTGACATCAAAAATGAATAAGGCCATAGGCTCAGGTTGCACAACCTGACATAAGATATGATGTAATAGATAACAACCCCATTTTTATTACCTGTTCTACTGAATACTTTTCATGTAAGAACCTGCTTCACACATCATGTGTTTATTTAATGTGGTGATCAAGGTGACATTTGGATCTTTAACAACAGTGATTCTGTCTGCATTGTTGCATTTTTATTTTTGTCACATACTTCATTGATAATATGACTTATTGGAGGGATAATTAAAATATCAGACTAGAAGATATTTCTAAAACAATTTTAACCAGCAGTGGGACACTACTGGCCATGTTTCTTTCATACTTCATATATTAATAATGTCCTTAGGTGCAAAAGGTTGATTAGCATGGATGAAATGCCTGGGCAAGATAATCTATGCAGGTTCCACTTTGTTGATCATGACAGTAAGTCTAATTAAGGTTAACCTCTGTTTGCCTTTGACTGTCTCAGTGGTCAGCTGTGGTTCAACAGGCTTTGCACCTCAAAATCCAGAGCTGACTGGAGTTGAATAATGGAATAGGGTGAGGTTTCCTGGTTTAACAGCGCATGTCAAGAACATATTTCTAACATGTTTTAAAGGAGACAATAACATTGCCATTAATCAGCTGTACCAGCAGTCATATAAAAGGGGTGAAATATAACGAATAAAGAACAATGAAGTACCGGCTGGTGAAAAGTAAAAGATCTGATGAAAGTAAATGAAGATATTTACGTACAAATCATCTGTAACCTGACAATTCAAGCATCCACATGACAGTTCATGTTAATTATATTCCATCAGTATCCAGTCAGAATTTAACCATCAGAATTTTTTTGTTTTAGTTTGGATATTTCCGAATCAGTGTTAATAAGCCAAAATCTGAGGCCATACTGTAAGTTAGAAACATGAGGTAATAAATAGTTCTGGTAATTAAGTCAGCTGTATTAGATAAAACATTAAAAGAGAGTATTGCTATACTGCGCATTCCTACAGAAACAGGAAAGTAATTGTCTGGCATATACAGAAACAATGTAAGTACGGTTGCTTCCATCACAATAATCTAGAACAAATGTAAACAACCTGTATGTACTTGGGAACAGATATGAATATCAGGAGAGAGTAACAAAGACACAACATAAACTGAGAATGTAAGTACAGTGGTTAGGGAGGCACAAGGCTGCACCAGTGTAGCCAATCTGGACATTACAGGCTGAGGGTCTTGGGAATATGTAATTTCAATATGGTCTGAAAATAATACTCAAACATGGAATGTGGGGGGGTTAGAATAACATATCCAACCAATATAAAGTTGTTCATAATTCTAGAGGTAGTGAGCCCTCAATGTTCATAATTCTAGAGGTAGTGAGCCCTCAATGTTCATAATTCTAGAGGTAGTGAGCCCTCAATGTTCATAATTCTAGAGGTAGTGAGCCCTCAATGTTCATAATTCTAGAGGTAGTGAGCCCTCAATGTTCATAATTCTAGAGGTAGTGAGCCCTCAATGTTCATAATTCTAGAGGTAGTGAGCCCTCAATGTTCATAATTCTAGAGGTAGTGAGCCCTCAATGTTCATAATTCTAGAGGTAGTGAGCCTCAATGTTCATAATTCTAGAGGTAGTGAGCCCTCAATGTTCATAATTCTAGAGGTAGTGAGCCCTCAATGTTCATAATTCTAGAGGTAGTGAGCCCTCAATGTTCATAATTCTAGAGGTAGTGAGCCCTCAATGTTCATAATTCTAGAGGTAGTGAACTCTCATCAGCCAATAGTCAAAAGATAGGTATAGCTAGAGATATTGTTGTGCCCAGTCCTGTCCCCTGATCTGGTGCCATTCCCACAACTTTAAATTAAAGGGAAAACAAATCGTAAGGCTCCTCTCCTTACATTTGAGGAGCAAAAAAATTAATCTGCCCTTTTAATGTGTAGCAACTGTTTGCTACATTTGTAGCAAGCAACTTCTACAGTTTATGCCACACATGGAACACTACAGTGCTTCAGATTTAAACTATGTCTGCAAATCCAATACCGGCATTCAGAAAATGCGGGTAATGCACTGATGGATAGCTTGGGATCTGCCATTCACATCTCCGACAATGTGAACGAAGGGCAGCTGCACCTTTGACTCACCCTAGCTGTACCTTTGCATGAAAAGCACCCATAGCTTGGAAGTGGAAGGAGGATGGCTACTTACTATATGCCATTCCATGAATTGTCTGAACTATAAAAATCACTCATGTTGTAAGACAGTGAGGTAAATAATTTACCACAGGTAAAATGTATCAGTGCAAAACCAACTTATTCACAAAGCTATTTCAAAAAATAAGGGTGTTCTCAGAAATCAGTTTTGAGATCTACAAGGTGGGCATACAATCCCAGCTCAGTAATTCTACATTAAATACTGTTTTTCTGAAATGAGAAATAAAAGCAGAGTCCTTCACACAGGCAACATTACTGTTGCTGGAGTTAAATAACAGATATAAAAAGCTAAATAAGAGGAGATAGAAGATGCAGACTGCTGTGATAGTGCTAGGAGTCTTGTCTAGCCAAGCGTAGTTTAAATCCTTGAGGGATAAGATGGAAGATACGCTGCAAGTGAAGAGTGAAGTATTGAAAAGAGTGTGATTAAAGTACAGAGTGTACCCAGTGGATAATAGGTGCACAACATTTTAAATTCTGGTATTGGCAGTATGCATTAATTTTGATAGAGTGCAGAAGGCAGATACCTCTTACCTACACAAGGCAGATAAAGCAGAACTTTTCAAGAAATAATTAATACAAGAATGTGATCCAATCCAGATTTTGGTACAGAAAGATTGTCTGGTAGATCTGCATAAATTACTTGTATCCACTTACTTGTAGGATAAAAAACTGCATACATACACACACACGCACACACACACACACACACACACACACACGCATATATATATATATATATATATATATATATATATATATATATATATAAATATAACTGCTAACAATAACAGAATATTGAATTATTACCTGTGCTTTGAATTTTTTTTCTCAAATTTATAAATATGAAGTACACGGATAAGTAGGAAACATCCATCCATTTTTAATCTGCAGATCTGCAGGTAATCAACAAGGAGCTGAAATGTTATTCCAGGTCTATATTATTCAGTCACCCATCCTGTTATTACAACATTATTAACTATATTCTATGGTTTTAAATTTGTACAACTCTTTCCCAAATCATAGCTGGAAATGTTTTTAGTACAAGTTCAACTGTCTAACAAGTGCAAATAAATAAAAAAAAAACACATGGGATCCCATGATATGGAAATAAACAGTATTTTATTTAGCAATTAATATTTCCTTATTTTTTACTTGTTTAGAAGTTGAAGAAACACCTTAGAAACATTTTCTTAATCTTGCTAAATAGTTTGTTGTAGGATTTTGTGTTTTTCTGGAAGTGTATCAAAACAACATGTTAGGGGTAAGCATTTCATCGTGTGACATCCACCTGTGATTCCAAAAACTAGATATGAGTAACAGTCTTGGTGACGGATGTCTAAGTAGGGGAAGGAGAAAAAAAAGCTGATGCTGATTTGTTAGTGCATTTCTCTCAGCTTAGTTCCTTCAGATAGCCAAAACAAGGTTCTTATAACCCTTGGCAGAAAAAAAAAGTAACATAGTTGTTTTTAGAAGAGTGGTAAACATTACAAAATGGATTTCTAGCCCTTTTGGAAGAATGACATGGCCAGTACTTGGGGCCATTGTGCATCTGGCTCTAGAAAGGTATCTGGAGACTTTAGAACCCCCCCCCCCACACACACACACACACACGCACACGCACACACTAACAAGTCCCACCTAAATGGGTGGAGTGAATGGTAATCATGGGGACTGTTCAGCTACAAGAAGACAGGAATAAAAATAAACTGATTTACTAAAATGCATTTGTTTCCTAGCTGCAGGTAAATAATGTAGTTGGGTGTAAAATATCAAATGCTTATGGGGGTCATTTTAATCTTTTAGTATGAATATTGGAACCAGTGTTATTACGTACTCAAAGACAAACATAATGCTCATGTATCCTTGACAAAAAATTGCACTACTAAGGATTTATAGCGATAGCTTGCTCAAGAATATAGAAACATTAAAATTCCTTTCTTTCAACATTTAGAATGTCATATCAATGTTTTTGGCATATGACCAAATATTAGATTGCAACATTTTATTAACAGAAATATAAATATTCAGAATGCAAAATGCACACTTGAAATTCTGGACTGTTTAGTGTTATATTTTTATGACGTCTGCAAAACATACCACAGCACTGGAAGTATATTACTTGCATCACTTGGGGTTATAATGCCCTGGCAAGAAGTTATTCCAAACTAAATGATACTTTTTTCTTTATTTATTGCTAAAAGCAATGACACTGTAGAACTATAGACACATAAAATATTTCAGAAAAAAATATGAGGAGCCTTTTAAAGGTTTCTGGTCAGGAGTGGAGCTTCATTTCAATAAACATTTTACCTTTTAGGATTCTATACAAATAAGGACATATTGGCATAACTAATATTTAAAAGAAAATTATGCATGCATGTTTTATATTTTGTTTACTTTGTGATGACAACAGATTTTTAAAACTAAAAAAAAAATCTGCACCAAGAAACTATGTTTTCATATGTATAGATATCAATACATGCATACTTATCTTTAATGGGCCTAATGGACATAGCATCCTAATAATAATAACAATAATAATAATAATAATAAAAATAACAGCATGTGGTTAATAACATTATTCAGTCACAACTTGCAATAATAAGAATAAAATAAGAACAGTGGGGCAAATAAATGAATATGAATATCAGTATCCTTCTTTAATACTGAATATATGGAATGTACAGTTTAGGGAAATGACTGTTCCAGAATTTGCCTTAATGACTGCTTACACAGGATCAAGGCATTTTTGCAATATGGTACATCAGAGACTATTAGGTACCTGGCATGTTACCAAAAAACACACTGCGAGAGGAGAAACTGAAGCACAGGACAGCCGATGAATATAAAAACAAAAATGTGCCTTTCAGAACAAAGTTCTGCTTCAGTTTTTATATATGTGTTCATATTCGTGTATATAAACCAATATACACGTAAACATTTCATATGTTATGATATTAGGTTTACAAATTGTATCACTCTGTATCTAGCTCTATTTATTTATTTACATACATACGTGCCCATTTTCAATGTTTTTATAAAAAGGTTTAGGAAGAGAATGAGAGATGTTAATACATATTTATGAGGAGACGTTCTTCTTTCTTTATCACTGGGTTATTCAAAAGCTTGTCAGCATATAAATATGTGGCATTAATTAAATGTCTTTGTCTGATGAAGTCTGTTCCAAGGACGAAAAACATGGTGATTCGTTAAATGTTTTACCTGGATTATTTGTACAATAAAACAATTTTTGTTTCTATATTCATCGGCTGTCCGGTGCTTCAGTTTCTCCTCTCGCAGTGTGTTTTTTGGTTATTGGTCTATTTTCGCACTGTACCTCACGTCTTGGTTTACCTGGCATGTTCTTGCAAGCACCCAAGAGCTGAGACTTGCATGGGTGTAAAAGAAGGAAAATTTTTTACTTAAATAAATGACACGTTCTCTTTCTAACAGTCCTTCCTTCTTTCCCTGCAAGCAGATAGCTTCTATCAGGTCAGCAGTTATTGTAATAACTACCAACAACAAAGCCTGGAGAGCCAGGAAAGGAGAAATAACTGCACTTAGACCCATTCTGCTTGTGAACAGAGCTAAAAAGAAAGTAACAAGTCAAAACCTTGTGAAGCTAACAAAAAACATTGAAACCTACTAAAAAATGAAACCTGAAGGAAAGATGACTGATCCTACAACACAGGAACTTTGAGTTTAATCTCCCAAGTAACAATGGGAAATGCAGAAGAACTATGGTAAAAAAGAAGTCAGTAATACACACCATGATGGCACACAGTATGCATAACATGATAAAAGGCTCTTTTTGCAGAGCTTTTGAAAGGCTTCTAAGGCTGTTTTCACGTATTGGCTAACTAATAGGGAAGAAAACTGTCCAGAGTGATAAAGAATAATTATATCAGTTTAATTTATGTCTGAATGGCCCATTCATGTATGTTGGTATGAAAATTCAGGCACAGTACATTTTTTGTTACCTAACCACTAAACCAATAATTCACTGGAGAACCAACATAAGGCAGAGCAAACCATAAAGCACCAACCACTTCTATTTGCTTTTGTTTTTTAAATGATTGGCAACACTCAACCCTGGAAGAAAATCATATAGAAGGAAAACTCTTTTTTTTTTTCTTTGGTTGAATATAAACCCTAAGCCCTGATGGGAAACACTAGAAGGAATCTATACTAACAGATCTAAACCACTTCCCTAGTTTTGGGGCAAGGCAATCATTGAAAATATAAGTGGAATCAGCACTACATTTTCAAAATGACAGCAATTGCCACCAAGCATGGGGATAAATACCCCAGTCTGAAAAGTGTCACTTCACCTACCCTCCATGCTGTCATACAGACAAAATAAACCTATAGCATTAGTAATACAACCACACTAAGCAATACACCTCAAATAGGTAGCATCCCCACTTAATCTATCCTCAGCAAGCCCCTGGTCTCCATTTTCTTCATATCAACATACAAATCATTTATAACAAACTCCCTGAACTGCATGCCTGGATGACTAAACAGTTTCCAGATGTCCTCATAATCACTGAAACATGGCTGCAACATGATACAAAAATGAGGACATGCTACCTCTTGGGCACAGTATTATAAGACAAGATATGATCCGGAAAAAAGTTGGTGGAGTGGCAATATTATATAAGCATAGAACTGAGACTTTTCTAGTCCCTCAAACTATTCCAACTTTTTCTAATTCTGAAATTCTAATAAGACCACTCAAAAAAAGAAAAACACAGACCCCCCCATATATATATATATATATATATATATATATATATATATATATATATATACAATTTTCAGAAAACAATTGCTATCATAGGACTCTACGTAGCCCACATGATAATATTCCCATACTTGAATACATCCTATGTTTGGATCTTTGCTAAAATCTCATACAAAACCAGCACATTAGATGGCAGTAATATGGACTGGCAAACAGCAAATGCCAACAGTCCAACTAAGAATATCCAGCTTTATAAATTCACAAAAATCATTACTACTCCAGCTACATACAAAAAGAATACTGCCATACAGTCTACCCTGGGCTGGATAGCAAAATCTCTTGCTATGGCATACTCCTGGATATTCTTAGTGACCATCTATGTATTTATGCAGTCAGGCACCAAATTAGTATCTCTAGAACTCACTACTATGCCTTGGTTAGAGTAGTATCCACCTTCCATATGGAAACTTTCATACACACACTTATCAATGTAATGGTAATCACTTAATACCCTCCCTTTAGATGATGCCGTAACACAATTTAACAGTCTTCCTTTGCATTCTAGGCTCCCTTGCTTCACTTAGATCAAAGACAGTGAAAACATATCCCATGTTATTGCTATCATTAGAATCAAAACAAATCATAAAATGATGAGAAAAAACATGCAGAACTTGGTCAAAACATGAAACAGATAACCTTACAGACAACTAAGAATAATGTTAAATTTCTCCTCACCAAAGATAAGAAAACCTATTATTGCACACTTTAAAGCAAGAACTCTAATAACCCAAAACTCTTCTGGTCATCAGTTAATAAGCTGATAAATTCAGGACAAGCAACACAGCCAACACTCAAAAGGGGTGGGATGTTGGCATAATGGTTAAGGCATTTACCTTACAAACACAAAGTGCAGCATTTGATTCTCACATGGGGTAACTGGCTAGGCTGAAAATAACCCACAAGAGCAGCTAGCCTAGTACTAATCTATGAATTTATGAAATACCAAATCAACACGATAACCTTGCCAATCAGTTTGATACCTACTTTTTTAACACAGTCATATCTTTGACTGGTGACACATCCACTCAAACACTCATAATCCCCCATCAATCTAATAACTTCCTTGAACATTTTTCTTTTCAACCTATTCCATCTACCTTGATCAAAAAATTCCTCCATAAACTAAAACTAACTACCACTGCCCCAGGAAATTTGCCAGGTAAATATCTTAAAATAAAAGAATAAGCAATTTCCTATCATATATTAAATCAAATTGGAAAATCATTTAACATACAGTATCTTCTTAAAAGGATTTACTTCCACTCAACTTTCCAATTACAGACCAATAGGTATACTGTCACCATTATCAAAAACACTAGAGAGATGTGTACACAAACAAATGATCAACTGTTTGCCAGAAAAACAACCTTTGTCCCCTTCATGGTTTTAGATCCCATCATAGCACTACTGCTGCTCTATTAAACTTTACAGTCATAAATGCTCACAAAAAAAAAATTGATGTAACCAAGTTTATGCACTTTTCTTAGATGCCTGCAGAGCTTTTGATATCATGTCCCATCTGAAACTTCTTCAAAATCTGTCCTCCATAGGCCTAGCTAAACCCCTCATACCTGGTTTCATAATTATCTATCAGCTAGAGCACAAACAATAAGCACCACACTAATTTCTTCTCATTCCTCACCAGAAACATAGAAGTTCCTCAAGGATCAATTCCAGGCCTGTACTTTTGACCTCATTAATGATCTCCATTTATCTGCTAAACATACTACTATAGTCCAGTATGTAGATGATTATACATTGGCCTTCTCTGCTAAAACTGTGGCAAAACTCCAAGACCTCACATAAGAATCATTCTCCTCTGTTGAGTCATAATTAAGTAATTCCATAGCCAGAACCATAGTAAGATCATCTAGCACCTGGTGCCCATTCTATATTTAGTTGCCACTCAATCAGTTATTTGAGTGGCTTCTGATGTAGCAAGCTGATTGACTTCCTACTTCTTACAGTTGATACACACACCCTTGTAATAATAGGTTTCCTACAGGCAACATCTCTTCTTCCATCTCTTCAGTGAATGGCAGGAAAAATAAATGCAGTAGATAATAAAGAAATTAAATCAAAGTGCCTTTATTTACCAGCATTTCAGTGCAGAGTCACAAAGAAGAAAATCTCTATCATGTCCTGGGCGGCTGCCTCTTCTCCCCACTCATGTTACATTACTGCTCATCACTCCCACTAATCCTTCCAAAAAACAGTCTAATACCCTTTATTCCCAAACAACTGTTTACACAAAAGACATCTTTCACCTTAATCTCTACCAACAGCAACAAAAGTGAACAATTAATCCAGCTAAAACTAAGAACATCACATATCACAAGTTGTAGAAAGAAGATAAAAAAAACTCAGATCCCTATATAGTTCTAAAGCATACCTTATTGTCACAGCCAAAAGACACATAGCCATCACCATCCTACTGCCATCTTTTCCATATTCTGCACCCATTTTACTAACCTTCAAGTCAGACTTTTAAGCAAATTGGAACAATGTTTCAATAAAATATCACAAGCGGCCAGCAACCTGCACTTCAGAGGACATACAATATAAAAGCAAACAATAGTACAGGAGTATTCTTGTAGTCATATTGAAAAAGCCTGAAACTATATCCTGTTAACACTGAAATCAGTCCATGAGCTAAAATATTTCAGAAAACAGGTAACATCCCATCTGATGGACACATGGCTCTGATCCTACATTTTCATATGCTAGCTCTGCAAGGTCCATCTAATTTTTTACAACAGACTTGTCTCACCAGTAGCCTAACTTTATTTACTTAGCCAGCAACTTATCCAGCATACTCCCATTTCTAAATGCTCTGTAACCCTCACTCTCCAAATGTCATTTTCAGTCTTTCATAGCTCTTCCTAAACTCCACCAACTGCTCCCACCCACCCACACAACCCCACTGGTACCACCCCTCTTCTTATCCGTATTGCCACACACTCTCTCTTTGCCTTCAATCCTACTGCTGCCTCCTTCACATCCACTCCATCTCACCCTTTTTGCCTGCACTCCTGCTATTATCCACCCTAATACATATTACCTACATGCGACCCTCCAACCCTCTAACATACTCTCCAAGATTCTATAGTCATCATCTCATCATCAACAAGACATCTTTAATTCACAGAGCTTCCTTAAGATGCTGCCTATTTCCTTTCCTCCACTTTCTTTTCTCTCTCTCTCTTTTTCACTGAAACTCTCTTGGACACATCATATAAAACAATCAGACCTCCAGTCTTACTTACCCTATCTTTGTCTCTGGACTAAGAGTTCAAATACTGTCATCTCTTTCTGTAACAAAAATGTATGTTTTTTTCCTCTCACTGCAATACCACCAAATGGAAAAGAATGTACACTACAACTGACTTAGACTTTCAAGGTCACCTTGTAAACAATAACATATTTGATGCGTATGTGTATATTGTGATATGCTGGTAAATATATAGACCTTGCTTAAATATTCATGTACTCTGTGAATTTATAGATACTATTCATAGGTTCATAGGTAGGTACTAGGCTATTGGCCCTAGGGCCTATATAACCCTAGACAAAAAGGTACCCTGACTTTTTGCCATCCAAGAAAATTATTTTCCTGTGCCCCTGTCGAGCAGAGCCACAGAAGTGATTCCTGGGGTGAATTTTCTATTTCCCATCCAATCATCAAGATTTTTCTTGAAGACTGCTAATGAGGAGCTCTGTTTGACATAGATAGGTAGTCTGTTCCAGAGTATGGGAAGTCTCTGGAACAAGAATCTATCCCTCCAGCATGTTCTGTTTATTGTGGTGACAAGGTTTAGGTCTCTAGAGCATGTAGCTCAGAGGGATTGGGATTTTTTTAAGTGGAGCATGTCCAACAGCTCTGGGTTTGACATAGCTTTGTATGTTAGGCAAAGATTGCCTGAGTAGGCGATATGCGATGGAGTAAACCTGGAGTTGTTTGAGATGGTCTGTGTAGAGCATCTGTTTGAGGCCAGTAATCCTCTTTGTGAGGTATTTCTGTGGCCTTTCTAGTTGTTGTAGATGTCTTGTGAGGTACATACCAATAGGGGCGTTGTACTCTATAATGGGTCTAATGAGTGATGAGTAGAGGGGAACAATGAACTCTTTTTTCTGGATGAGAAACCTTTTGCGATGAGGTGAGCCATGCAGAAGGATTTCCTGACCACTGCGGCGATGTGATTATAAAATGAGAGACTACTGTCCACCTGTGTCCCAAGGTCTCTTATCACACTTTCAGTGTTAAGTAGACTACCACTTATGTGGTAGTTCATGGGTACAGAGTTTTTACCAAAGGGGATGACAATACACTCTTTGGCATTGAGCTTCAGGCCATGGCTTTGACACCAGACATCTGTCTCAGTGAGGCCCTTTTGTAGTATGTCCGCATCATTAGGAGTTTCAATTATGGCTCCTAGTTTTCAGTCATTTGCACTTTTTAAAAGTTTTCTAAACTTTAAACTTATTTAAAATATTATGTATGCTGTGAATACCTGCATATTGCTAATGCTCTGCCATTCTATGTGTATTCTTGATAATTTTTGTAAAACTATTTGAGGAGCTTTTCTCCCCAGGTCTTTGCTGATTAGGGGTTTAGCTAAACCCATTTGGGCTTTCCCAGTAAGCAAAGGGAAAATAATAAAATAAATACAATTTTTTTGCAGATAGTAAGGAAATTAGGGGCAGTCATGCCTGGCAGTGCAATAATTCTGAACAGGAGCAAAAATAACTGGAGGACAAAGACCCTAAATCAGGGACAGGTTTTACATATTGTTCTTATACACTTACATATTTGACAGTGTAATAGGTGTTATATTATCATGCATTTTCTGAATTATATGAAGTCTGAAACTGAAATGAAAGCCATTATTTAGTGACTTTAATCCACAATGGTTTGCCATGCAACTGCAAATGTCATAAGGAATAGACTAAAAATAGGACGGAAAAATCTGGACACTGTGAACTTGTGAACAATTGAGGGGTATGGTGGCAGGCCAAATTCATATTTGGAAAGGAATATAGTTAAGGGGTTATCTACTTTATTGCTTCTCTAGCCTGAAGGTATGATGATTTGTTGGAAAACGAATGGAATTTAAGAGGAATGAGGAGATGCAATTTCTTTTTACTAGGAAATAGGTGAGAAAAGGGAGACATGATATTTGAATACTAACTCTATGATGGCAAATGTATTTATTTATTTATTTATTTACTTATTTAATTATTTATTTATTTGACATTTGTTAATTGGGAAAGTCCAACTGACTAGTGACCTTTTTCAGCAGATTTGCGCTGGGAGAAAAGCTCCACAGAATAAATAATATGACTTTTTATAATTCATAGTCATTAAAATAAAATACTTTTTACTAATTGTATCAGGATGGAAATTCAGGTTTTATACAATTGAAAATAACAGAGAAAGGGAGATTTACACCCAAGCTGAGGGAAGAAAAACACAATTAGAATTAAATGAACAGTAAAAAAACAAAGCAGGAGGTAGCAGCCATGGCTATGTAGAGTAACAGCTTTATTACTAAAAGAGGTGAGCGCTTTTGTGGCACCAGCCACTTCATCAGACAATCAAAGAAGAGTAAAGCACAGCATTTATACCAAGCTTATCATCGCCATCAACTTCCCAATTAATCTTTAAAGCCATATACTTAGTATAAAAAATTTTATATCTAGTGTGAAAAATTTTAAAAGCTTAAAATTAAAAACAGCTCAAAAATAGAAACAGCATATTACATCATGCAACTTAATACATACAATATAAAAGTATAAATATATAAAAAAGTGTAAAAATATATAAAAAAAAGTATAAAAAAGTATAAAAAAGTATAAAAGGTCGAGGGGGGATGGGGTACTACCTATTATCTCTTTAAATCTCTATTTAGAAGAATGGGTTTAATATTGATTTTGTCATTCAGGCCTACCCCAATGTTAGCTCATAGCCTTATAATCCATTCTAGTTCCCTAGTTTCTACTCTATTCCTAACATCTCCACCTCTATTGTCGGTATAGACTTTATCTATTACTAAAAATAAAAATTTGTGTGTCTCATCATGGTCCCTCACATGCCTGGCTAAGGCATTTGTATCTATTCCTCTGGTGATATCATATACATGCTCCTTCATCCGGTCTCTCAGCCTTCGCGTTGTCATTCCAACGTAGAAGGCAGGACAGACTGTGCAGTGTGCCAAGTATATAATATTCATACTGTCACAGTTAGCTAATATTCTGAAGGTAAACTCCTTCTTTAGATCTGAATGTAGAAATCTACTTCCAATGTCAACGAAGGTGCAGTAATTACATTTATTGCAGGGAAAGGTTCCAAATCTGACTGCATTTTCTATTCTTGTTTCCATGGGTTGTGGTCCACATAATAATCTTTTTATAGATTTTTTATTCTTATAAGCAAATCTCGGGGTCTCACCTACCAGCCTTTTAACATCATCATCAGCACATAGTATATTCCAGTTTTTTCGATATACTTCCTGTAAAGATCTAATGTTACTCGAGTAGGATACTTGTACTCTCATGTGTTTCTGACTAACAGTTCCTCCATCTATGATGGTATCCATATCTGAAAAGTATGGCTTACCTATTCCTTCCCTTGCCTCAGATAGATCCACTAATGACTGCTGTATCTCTTTTTCACTGTACCCTCTAAGTATGAACCTTTCCTTCATGTTCTTGATCTCTTCCTCATACTTAGTTTGATTAGCTGTGAGTCTTGATGTTCTCAGTCCTTGGCCTCTTACAGTTTTCTTAAATATATGTCTCGGGTGCATGCTCTGTCTATGGAGATAGCTTTTCCTATAACATTCTTTCCTATAGATTTCAGTTTCCAGAATACCTCTATCTTTTTGAAGTATCCTGACATCCAGATAATCTATAACATCATAGGAATGCTTCATTGAAAACTTAAGGAAGCTGGTACTATTATCTATTTTGTGGAAGAATGATAGAAATGAAGCTACATCACCTCCCCATAAAATAAAGAGATCATCCACAAATCTCCTGTAGAACTTCAGATGCCTTCCCATCTCAGTCAGTAGGAATTCTTTCGCCCACATAGCCATAACAATATTTGCATAGCCATTTGCACATGAAGTGCCCATGGCCACGCCATCCTTTTGTCTATATAAATTTCCTTCAAACAAAAAGATATTGTTCTCTAATATCAGTTCCATCAACAGTGATAATAAATCAATAACTTGTACATTATATGTTTCATCTTCCATTAAATACTGTTTGAAGAGCTCAACACCTTTACTATTGGGGATGACTGTGAATAGAGATTTCACATCCAACGTAATCATGAGCCATCTATCCTCCACAGCTATACTCTTACAAAATGCCTACAGATATTTTAAAAACTGTTTTGTGTCAGTTAATATATATACATTCTTTTTCAACACAGTTTTAAGGTGGTGCTCTACAAAAATGGACAAAGGTTCAGTGCACCAGCCCCTCCCTGATACAATGGGTCTCATGGGGGGCACTCTGGGATGTTTATGTATTTGTTTTGTATGTATAAAAACATAATCCATCACCACTAGAGAACCATCTTTATCAGCTGGTCTTACTGCGATGGAGCGATCATTACACAAAACCACCAAAGCTTCATTTTCTTCTCTGTTTAAATTATAGAAGCATTTCTTAAAAATACCACTATCATGCATCTTATATATTTCTTTTACACATGCTTTTTCGAATGTCTCAATAGCAGCATTGTTTACAGGACTATAGCTACTTGGTTTCTTAAAAATGTTTACACAGCTATTACTCATATTATTGTCACCAAACTGAGATTTAAGCATAAGATTCCTAGTAAACATTTTAAGTTCTATAATATTGTCAGTCATATCCATTCTACTTGCCGGTACAAAGGATTTCTCTTTGTTCAATACACTTATCTCAGAATCAGTTAAAATCCGCCGGGATATATCCCATACTAATGGATGTTGGATTGTTGCCACATTTTCTTGAGTGTCAAAGGTTGTTCCTCTTCTATGGACGCTATCCATTTCATCCTTCCTCTGCTCGTGGAGCAGTTCCGAAAATTTGTAATTCATATAGGATACGGTGAAGAAAGAGCCATGCTGTCAGATGGAACTGATGACATACGGCTGCTGTTAAAGTTAGTAGATACATTTCTTTCTGCAAATTTGCTGTGAGCTCCTCTCTCTTTTTATAAGGAATCTATGCTGACAATGTTGAATGATGACATTTCTTATCAGAAAGTAGATATTCAACAGGTGCATGTAAGCAGCATGTTAATATACAATGCATTATTTGAATGCTTACAGTGTCAAGTTATTAGTCAAGAGCTATTCATGTACTTCATTGCAGACAAACCTGTTCTACCCATCATACAAGGACTCCCCAAAATACATAAACATCCCAGAGTGCCTCCCATGAGACCCATTGTATCAGGGAGGGGCTGGTGTACTGAACCTTTGCCCATTTTTGTGGAGCACCACCTTAAAACTGTGTTGAAAAAGAATGTATATATATTAACTGACACAAAACAGTTTTTAAAAGATCTGTAGGCATTTTGTAAGAGTGTAGCTGTGGAGGATAGATGGCTCATGATTACATTGGATGTGAAATTTCTATTCACAGTCATCCCTAATAGTACAGGTGTTGAGCTCTTCAACCAGTGTTTAATGGAAGACGAAACATATGATGTACAAGTTATTGATTTATTATCACTGTTGATAGAACTGATATTAGAGAACAATATCTTTTTGTTTGAAGGAAATTTATATAGACAAAAGGATGGCGTGGCCATGGGCACTTCATGTGCAAATGGGTATGCAAATATTGTTATGGCTATGTGGGCGAAAGAATTCCTACTGACTGAGATGGGAAGGCATCTGAAGTTCTACAGGAGATTTGTGGATGATCTCTTTATTTTATGGGGAGGTGATGTAGCTTCATTTCTATCATTCTTCCACAAAATAGATAATAGTACCAGCTTCCTTAAGTTTTCAATGAAGCATTCCTATGATGTTATAGATTATCTGGATGTCAGGATACTTCGAAAAGATAGAGGTATTCTGGAAACTGAAATCTATAGGAAAGAATGTTATAGGAATAGCTATCTCCATAGACAGAGCATGCACCCGAGACATATATTTAAGAACACTGTAAGAGGCCGAGGACTGAGAACATCAAGACTCACAGCTAATCAAACTAAGTATGAGGAAGAGATCAAGAACATGAAGGACAGGTTCATACATAGAGGGTACAGTGAAAAAGAGATACAACAGTCATTAGTGGGTCTATCTGAGGCAAGGGAAGGAACAGGCAAGCCATACTTTTCAGTTATGGATACCATCATAGATGGAGGAACTGTTAGTAAGAAAACTATGAGAGTACAAGTATCCTACTCGAGTAACATTAGATCTTTACAGGAAGTATATCGAAAAAACTGGAATATACTATGTGCTGATGATGATGTTAAAAGGCTGGTAGGTGAGACCCCTTGATTTGCTTATAAGAATAAAAAAATCTATAAAAACATTATTATGTGGACCACAACCCATGGAAACAAGAATAGAAAATGCAGTCAGATATGGAACCTTCCCCTGCAATAAATGTAATTACTGCACCTTCGTTGACATTGGAAGTAGATTTCTACATTCAGATCTAAAGAAGGAGTTTACCTTCAGAATATTAGCTAACTGTGACAGTATGAATATTATATACTTGGCACACTGCACAGTCTGTCCTGCCTTCTACGTTGGAATGACAACGCGAAGGCTGAGAGACTGGATGAGGGCGCATGTATATGATATCACCAGAGGAATAGAGACAAATGTCTTAGCCAGGCATGTGAGGGACCATGATGAGACACACAAATTTTTATTTTTAGTAATAGATAAAGTCTATACCGACAATAGAGGTGGAGATGTTAGGAATAGAGTAGAAACTAGGGAACTAGAATGGATTATAAGGCTACGATCTAACATTGGGCTAGGCCTGAATGACAAAATCAATATTAAACCCATTCTTCTAAATAGAGATTTAAAGAGATAGTAGGTAGTACCCCCTCCCCCCTCGACCTTTTATACTTTTTTATACTTTTTAATATATTTTTACACTTTTTTATATATTTATACTTTTATATTGTATGTATTAAGTTGCATGATGTAATATGCTGTTTCTATTGTTGAGCTGTTTTTAATTTTAAGCTTTTAAAATTTTTCACACTAGATATAAAATTTTTTATACTAAGTATATGGCTTTAAGGATTAATTGGGTAGTTGATGGCGATGATAAGCTTGGTATAAATGCTGTGCTTTACTCTTCTTTGATTGTCTGATGAAGTGGCTGGTGCCACGAAAGCACTCACCTCTTTTACTAACAAAGCTGTTATTTTACATAGCCGTGACTGCTACCTCCTGCTTTGTTTTTTACTGTTCATTTTATTGTTGTTGGAGGTAACTCTTGCCAGCACCGTTTGGTTTTTGCTCCGAATTAGAATTAAATGCACACAATACAAGTAAGTTTATACATTTGATATAATGTATGAGATGCATTTTGCTATGACAGGTTGGATACAATTCAGCAATTGTGCATATCATTTTAGGAAGTTAGGGGAGTACTTAAACAATAAAGCATAGTGATGATGGTAGAAGGAGGGCTGTAGAAGAGAAAAGTGTAAGGGTCGAAGAGAACAGGTAGCTTGGGATTTATGTGCAATTTAGGAAGGGTGGTTTGGATTAGGCTTAGTGCAGTGACACATCCAGGAATTTTTTTCTGAAATTGTTGTACTTTATTTGCTGTAGCGTAGACTAGATTCAGAGATGCTGATCCAGCTCTGTTTGTAAAACTTTAGCACTAAACCAGGCCATCTTTTGTTGGAGAGGGTTCCCCTGCACCCTAGTGGCAGAAGTGTGCAGTTAGAATTTGTCTGACTGAAGGTTGCTGGATGAGGGCTCAGTTTTGAGATTTTTTACTGGTTAATTGGTTAATCTGTTTAAAACAGTTTGTTCTTGTTTGCTGTAGAAGCAAATCCAAGCCATCTGCTGATCTCTGCAAAATGTAAGGAGAATTTTACTCTTTGTGAGAGACAGTCCCACTTTGAGCAGTTATGTCCTAAAAAAACAAAACAAAAAAACCCCTAAAAAATGGCAAATGTCATGAGATTTTAAGACAAAATTCATTTCTTAAGTTTCCTTTAACAGTTGTATAAAACAGTTATTTTGTATCTGAAACACATTAATATTATATCAAATAGGATAAGCAACTCAAATCCTACAAAAATAAACTTTTATTTTGGCAAAAAAGTGAAGTTATGTCCTTTGCACTGGCCATGGGTATGTTTTGTCCTGCAAAATCTCCCATTTCTACAAAAAATGTCCCACTTTGGGCATTTGAAAAGGTGGCAACCCTAACTGCATATTGTTTTCTTAAACTGCATTTCTGCCTTATCACTGTTTATTCGAACTGTTTTTTTTTTATTGTTGCACTTTGTTTGCTGCAGTACAGACTAGCCCCAGGATTAAATAAAGTGATTTCTCTGCGCCTGAATAGTGCAGCAGCTTCTGCATGGAATATGGCCACCAAGCAATTCAGTAAACAAGGCTGGGGGCATGCACGAGCCTGCTAGCACTATTCTGGCACGGACACTGCTGAATAATGCTAATTTTACCTCAGTTGCTGGTGAAAACCATACAAATGAGGTGAATTAGTGATTTAGTAAGCAGGCAGACATCCATGCCAGAACAGTGTCTGTTGCAGAAATGTATTCGCTTACTGACCATGTACATTTCTGCAAAAATCAAAATGGGGCATCACAGCTCAAATTAAACCATGTATTATAATCATTAGATGTGCCAATGGCCACAAATATGGTCATTGGCATGGAAAAGAGCTGCAAAATTATAAAAAGCAAAGTTTTTTTTTTTTTTTTGGCCAATTTCAGCTGTTTAAGTGTAGCACAGTGGCATGCAAAAGAGATTGTGCAGAAAATGGAAAAACAATGTGGAAAGACAATTTTAAGTGAAATCTGAATTTTGCCATTATGGTGGATAACATGCATAATCAAAACAATAACAATAACACTAGTTGCTCAGAGGAAAGGCTCTGGTGTAGTGGTGTAACAAGGGCGAAGGCTGTGGGGTATGCAACTGAGCAAAATTTACTGAATCGCAAAATGGGAGACCATTGTCTGGATGCAACTAACCGTGTAGGAGCTATAAGGTAGGGGTGTAAGCAGGAAAAGCAGCTGGCATGAAAAGGGGTGTGTCATGCTTGGTGTACGTTTACCTAAACACAGCTAAGCACAGCTAAGCAAGGCGGTGTACCTGAGGCTGTATTTACTTATTCCATGAAATGGGAAGCATGTTCACATCCAGGAGAGGGCCATTTCTGCTTAAAAGTGTTTACTTCAGCTAAACAGGTTTGTGTGGCATGCACTGGCTCTTAAACAAAAAAAAAAAAAAACGGAAATAGCAGAACTGTTTACATTTGGGCAGTGGGTTTGCATGGTGCTCTGTTGAGCTTAAAAGGGGAGGAAATGGGAAGTGAAAAAAATGGGAAATAGCAGAATAAAAACAGTCAAGTACAAATATAGCTGGCAGATGAAATGTATCCTAGTCAGCCAATCATACAGGCAGCATCTGCAGCACAACACTATAAATTGTTTAAACACCTTTCAGTCTGTTTTTTTCCCACAAACTCTGCACCATTGGTGTACATACTTGGGAGAATTTAAACCAACAAAATGTTAGGGGCTACTGTTGCTTTGATACATCAATATGTGCTAGAGGCTGAGGGCATTAAGGAGGATAATGCTGACAACTGCTCCAGACTGACAAGGAGGAGAAGAGTGTTCAGACCCAGGGTAACCTACCAGGGGCTACATGATGTGGAGACAGTAGAGCACTACAGGGTGGAAAGGGACATACTTCAGCAACTCATCGAGCTGTGCCAGCCTCACCTCAGACTCACACCCATCACAGGGGAACCCATCTCAGTGGATACTAACTTATGCGTAGCCTTAAGAATACTAGCTACAGGTACTTTCCAAAGACCTACTGGGGACATCATGGGGGTCTCACAGGCATCTGCACCCAGGGTACTCCATCAGTTCCTGTATGACATGCTACCACATGCTGGTGAGCACATTTACTTCTCCAGCACCTGTGAGGAGAGGACCAGCAATATGCGGCTCTTCCACCATATATCAGACTACGAAGAAGTACTGGGTGCCATAGACTGCACACACATCCACATCGAAGCACCACGTGGTGAACAGGGTAGGGTCTACGTAAACCTTAAGGGCTTTCACTCCATCAACTGCCAGGTCATGTACAATGCCCAGAGCATTATCATTAATGTGTGTGCTGGCACCCTGGAAGCTATCACAACTCTCACATCTGGCATTCCTCACAGCTGTACCAGGGATTTGCCAGGGGGTCATCCCATCTGGCCATCTGGTGGGGGATGCTGGCTATGCACTGGTGCCAAGGATGATGACACCTATCAAAAATGCACACACACACACACACACACACACACACACACACACACACACACACACACACACACACACACACACACACACACTCAAAAATGCCATAATGGGGCACATGCACAAACGAGGGTCATTATAGAGCATGTGTTTGGGATGCTGAAGTCACGGTTCCACTGCCTTGACATATCTGGTGGAGCCCTGCAGTTCTCTTCAGGCACATGTGCACACATGTTCATAGTATGTGCCATGCTACAAAATGTGATCCTGCAGAAACAGCTGCAACAGGAACAGAATGGGAAGGGTCAGACAGCCCCCCCACCATTGCCAAGGTCCCCACAGCACAGAGGAACTTGGAGGAGGAATCCCCTGAGCCATCGCCTGTAGGCAGACGGAGGTGTGCCCAGTATGCCCTGGCCTTGGCAAAGAGGCAATGCATAGCACACACACTGACACTGTAGGACCTACGGACTGACACCTCTCTCTGACTTGCATACACAGTGAAATGGATGCCACACACACATCACACTACCTGTACCTTACCATGCATAGGAAGTGTACTGTGTGCATCTGACATAGGCAGCCCTCAAGCACCATCCTCACAACTGCCGCAGGCACAGGATTAGTCAGTCTTCTTAACAATAAATGAATGGAATAGTATGTTCTGGTAGTATATCTATGGTATTGCTGCATGCATGCAAGGGAATGAGGTGACCTATTGGGATAGCAGAAGTCAACCGACAGCTATGTGGGACACCAGGAAATGTTTGCACAATACTGGCTTCCCCACACTATGTAGTACCCAAGGTGAAAAATTCCACTGCAGTATATGTGGGGAGCCAACTAACAGGGGGGCTTGTAGGTCACAAGCATGGATGTCAGTGTGGGGGTCCCATACTCACTCCTCAGTCACACCCATCAAGTCAGCTGTAGAAAACCATAAAGAAATGTCTGGCAAATGCCCATAAATGGCAACAATGATGAAATACCCCCCCCCCCCCAGACTTACACAGTGATAACACAGCAGGTCTTGCAGTTGCCGTAAGTCTCTGAAGGGTAAGAAGTGTGAAACACAAATGTATGCTATTACAATATGACCTGTGGTCTTAAGTGATATGCCACTAGTCTCCAAGACTAAAGCAAATATCAGTACAGTCTTTGCAAATGTGTACAGTTGACAGGTGTTCTCCCCACACCCATATCCCCATAGAAATGAAGTAACATGTATGTTTATATGGAAATAGCAGCAGAGCACACATTGCCAGGGCAGTCTCAATCAAAATGATAACTTGTTGCATGTCCACAATCTGCAGGATTCAATGAGCTATGTATATATGTGGTTAATACTGTCAGGATGTGACCAGCTTACTCCCGTCTGTTGTGTCCTAGTGACCTAGATACAGTACTATCTTTGACATGGCCATGTTCCAAGAACTGCAGTGCCAACTATTCTGCATGTCAGCTACACCTATGGTAGGAGTTGTATACACTGTCGAGATGTCAATATCTGTTAATGTAGGAAAGTTGGACAGGTTATGGACAGGGGGCCACACATATGGACAGCACATAGCTTGGAGTAACCTACACAGTGCCTACCATACCTGTCAAATGTACAGACCTATTGCATGATGCCCAGAGGTTTGCATCATATTTGTGGTCTGTATATCAGGACACAGTGGTTATCTGGCAATGCACTGGTAAATCAAGTAAGAATAAGGTCAGAAAATAATGACAGATTGTAGTGTCAGACTTCATACCCTATAGAAACATGCATGCTAATGCAAAACCCTGTTAGTGAATCACCTCTCTAGGTTTGTAAGACCAACACTGAAAAATGGTCCCTATATTTAGGCCTCTGTCTCCCAATTACTTATGGATTTGTCCATATGTCTGGCTCTCAGAAGTTGAGAGGTATGGTGTCTAGTAGAACAGCAGGTACCTGAAGGTCAGTGTACTGCCAGTGTATAAATGCCTTCCACCTGTCTGTGTCAGCACTGACAACATGTCACTGGCCAACAGCCATACCCCTGGAATGACACAGGTTGTCAAGGAAGGAGTCTTGGATATCTGTTCTGCTTGTCCTAACATTGTATTTCCCTGCCAACTATTTGCAAATCAAGAAAGGGTCATGTCAAAACAGCAATGGCAGACAGTGGGGAAGCAGATGTCATACCCATAAGATCAAACTCACAATTACCAAACTGGTCTCCCAACTGTCTGTGTTTGGCTGAACATTATTAACACCCTGTCCCCATATGTGGGCCTTTGTCTGACTGTCATATTTGGGCCTGTCCAGATGTCAGGCTGTGATGGTATGACAGCTAGGCCCACATGTAGCCTTATAATAACATATAGCAACACAAACGATCTATGGACTGCAGCAATGGAGTGATGAAATGATGGACAATCTGCTAAATAGGTACACTCAGAGGTGTGAAGTCCACAACCTTGTGTGTGATGTAATGGCATGTACCCCACCCATATCAGAATTACAAATACATTACAGCAGCCACTGTGTCCAAAGCCTGTGACTGGACTACAGAAGGACAAAGAGACACACACATAAGGGGAAGGAGAACCACTGGCCAGACAAATGGAGAATGTGCACACCAGAACAGATTGTGCAGTAACATACATGCCATGCAGTGTAAGGAGTTAGTAAACATCACCTGCAAATGCACAACACACATCCATGAAGTGGATGTCTGCAACAAAACAAAACCCAAGCAAAGGACACTTCAGAGGCAAAATTACATGAGAACTCCACAAACCTACACACCACAGACCACGTAGACTCCACACACCAGGGTCTTGAAAACACTAAGGCCTTACCCCAAACCTCAAACATCTGCCCTACACATATAGGCTAACAGCACTGTGCCTCTTCCCCGTTCCATAAAGACTCTGCTGAGGTGACCCCATCTGGAATACAAAGCTATTCAGACCCTGTCTTGATGGGACTGTTGCACATCTGGAACTCAAGGCCCACTTCATCAACCTGTAGGTGCAGCATCAAACTGGGCTGTGATATCAGTACGGCTTGTGTGATATGACAGATACATATACCACACACTCCACTATCTGTGGAATACAATCCCTGTCAACAGCAAGCAAAGTGTCTGAGTACCCCTAGTGATATACACCCTGTATAAGTGCAAGGGAAACAAAATACAGTCCTGTGATCCCACCTGTGTCCCTGCTGGACAGGGGCTCTGTGTGCTGACATGTTGTAACATGGGCTACACTCTTATGTATGTGGGTTATAAGGGCTTCAGGGCCAATACCCTACTAACATCATAGCAACCTATCAACCTATAGACAACTGTCTGTCAGTGGTTCACCACATTACTCTGTACTGCTCTGCCACTGACATACCTGGAAGTCGCAGTGCTCTGTGGAATATACTACACATATAATGGACTTTTCTGCACAGCAGAATGCACTCTGTACCTACACCCATACCTCCCAACCTCTGACAGCAAGACATCTGGACAAGGTCATAAATAAAAGTGGGGCAAAGGCCCAATAACAGACAAATATTGCCCTTACATAATGAGAAAGTTGGTAGAATAAGGGGTTTTGCAATAGCAGGAATTGTCTAAAGACTATGAAGTCTGCAACACTAATGTCTGTCATTATTTTGTAATGTCAGTCTTCAATTATATGAAACTAACTTTCCATAAAAACACAAGTTTATGTAGTCTGGACGAAACTTCTAGACAAACACCTGGGCAATCTGTCCAAAAATGTACAGTTGAGAGGTATGACCCACACAAGGATATGACATCTCACGTTAGAAAGATACCACACAAGCAGGAGATCCCCAGCCTGTATATCACCAAGTTGCTGTCCTGTTTACACAACTTCATCAATCAACTGGCTATAGCCACACCTCTCAACTGGCTTTTCTGGGCAAGAACTTATATAGTCTGTCTCATAATATTGCTCTGTGCATCATGCATCTTGTATTCCTCTGGAAAAGCACTGTGATGATCTGAGGATATCTATCACTGGGTAATGACAAAATACCTTGCAGTGTCAGACTTCAGATACGTCAGAAAATGTCTGCTAAAACAAAGCCAGTACCAATGGGAAAGTCCTGTTTACTTTTAAGAGGTATGGCTGTAACACACAAAACTCAGGACCAGAGTACAACTGTCTCTGGAATGGAGTCCCACTCTCAATATAGAAGGTCATACTGGGCATCTTCCTACACTTAGAGAATCACAAGAGAATCACAGGCCATGTTGGAACCCACATAGGATTATATAACTGTATTGTGCATATATGTATTTGCATACAGACAGCTATGTACACCTTAACTATCCCTACACACACCCATCAGACAAGATTACCCTCACCTAGCTGTAGGTGGCCCATATGTGATATATCTGCATCTGTTGCATGTGATAGACAGGCATATATATGGGCAAAAGATAATATGTCAGACACACATACACATAGATGTGGGGAAGAGAGAGACAGACATTGATAGACACAGGAGGACACACAGAGAGTGAGTCATACACATGGATACCCTGAATGGCATAGAGTGATGTCATGCTGCAGACAGTTGTATACTGGTCATAACCAGTCACACTTGCCAGCATGAAGGCATGCTCCATTGTGTAATAGTACTGAGGTGGGGGTTATAATATTATATCACCTGCCTGTGTGTGTGTGTGTGTGTGTGTGTGTGTGTGTGTGTGTGTGTGTGTGTGTGTGTGTGTGTGTGTGTGTGTGTGTGTGTATGTTTAAGTATTAGGAGGCCATTTCCAAACAGTACACTTCTCAGTGCCCTACTTCACAAGATCTGCTGCTGTCATTCACATTAGAAGTACCATTGTACACCTGCCAGCCCTGTAAGCTCTTTAGTGCATGTGATGACTGTGTGACACTTTAATACAAATAACTAGATAGGTAGTGGTTCTAATCTCAGTCCTGCCAAATATAAGTGTGTATGTGTATGTGTGTGTGTTTGTTTGTAGGTGAAACAGTTTTAGGCCATTTCTGCACAGTACGCTTCCCAGTGCCACATTTAGCAGTCCTGCTGATGTCACTCCCCTTAGAAGTACCTTTGGACAGCCCCAACACTATAAGCTCTGTGGCACGTGCAATAACTATGTAATAGTATAGTACAAATAACTATATAGATAGTGGTTCATTTCCCTGTTCTGGCAAATGTGTTTGTGTGTGTACAAGTATGTGTACATGTGTATGTTTACAAGATGAAGTAATTTGAGGACTTTCCCAACCGCAACACTTCCCAGTGTCCTACTTTAGCAGTCCTGCTGATGTCATTCCCCTTAGAAGTACCTTTGCACAGCTCCAGCCCTATAAGATCCATGGGGCATGCAATAGATATGTAACAGGATAGTACAAATAACTAGCTAGGCAGGGGTTTCATTCCCAGTTCTGGCAAGTGTGTGTGTGTGTGTGTGTGTGTGTGTGTGTGTGTGTGTGTGTGTGTGTGTGTGTGTGTGTGTACAAGTGTGTATGTTTATAAGATGTACCACCCAGTACACATACCATTACCCTACTTTACAAAACTTGCTGACGTTATTCACCTTAGATGTACCGGTATACACTTGTCATCCCTCTTAACTTTGTGGAATGTGCAATAATAGTGTAATACTATAGTGGAAATAATTATAAAGGTAGGGGTTCTAATCTCAATTCTGACAGCTCTAGTAGTGTGTGTGAAGCATAACCCCTGTGGCTGTTGTATATGTAGGTTATACCATTTTAAGGCCTGTTGACTATCTACCCATGACATTACTGTAAAGAGCCTGTTAATGACATCTGCCTCACATGCACAGTATACAGCCCATACCAGGCATCTGTACAGATGTATATGTAATATACATGTTTGAAACCCATATGTGGTCTGTGTAGCCTAACAATGAGCATTCCTGTGATATCATTGCCAAATATGCCACAGTTACTTTACTGACACACATGCCAGCATCAGACATCATGTTGCTACAAGTCTGTCACTTTATCAGTTGTTCAGGTTTGTAGGAGCAGTCGACAAGACCAATCACTATGTCTGGTGGGTTATCCCACCATCCATGAAGGCATTTGCAAGATTACCTGTTGTAAGAGGTTGCATGTTATGACCCAGGGATATAATCTATGTGGAGCATGTCATGTGCACACAGCACTATAGTATATACAAGTAGATACATAGGGTTACTAATATGTCTATTGCCAACTGAGTATGTGTTTCTGTATGCACAGCCCCTGTGGCTGTCTTTAGTTTGTGTATGTGATGGCTATACCATTTTGTATGCCTCTTGACATCAGGTTCTGAGAGGTAGGGACCACTCCCCCTATGTCCACCTTTGAGGGGAAGGCAACACATGTAAATTAATACCTACACTATATGGTTTGCTGGTACACACGCACACACACACACACACACACACACACACACACACACACACACACACACACACACACACACACATGCATGCACTCATGGACACACACACACAGATGCACATATGCATGCACACAGACACACACACACACAGACACATACTTGTGAGGTGGCACAAAAGCATTACACAGACCTCAAAATAACCAAATGGTGACATGCACGACACACAGTCAGACCACAACATACATACTCTGGTCAAGCCCTCAACATCATGCAGTGCAGTCATTTCCAGTTAATGTTACTAATAATACACACCTCTGGGATATATGAGTAGTGTTAGTAGGTGATAGGCCTTCACTTAGCACACACTGCATCCATGTACACATTATTGCTTTTCACCTGTATAGCACAGTGGCAACTCCTACAGAACGTACCTCTCAAATGTACTGACTTTCACAGAATGTCTAGATGTCTGGCTCATATTTTTGGTCTGTTCCTCATAAATTCTGTCTTTTTCTGACACATTACTGGGATGATCTGAGAACTGACATCACTAATTAATGACATACATTTGAGTTTCAGACTTCAAAGCCTGCAGAGAATATATGTTAAAACCAATCTGGTTACTCTAACAACTGTCTAAGCTTACAGTGGATATAATAAGTGAACACACCCTGAACATGCCAGATTTTTGTGATATATAAAATGAGACCACAATAAATCATTTCAAAAGCTTTCCCCACGTTTAATGTGACCTATAACCTGGTGCAATCCAATTGAAAAACAAACAAATCTGTTAGGGGTAAAATATAGAAAATAAAGTACATACAAGAGGCTGGTTGCCTAAGTGTGCACACCCTTAAACTAATACTTTGTTGAAGCACCTTTTGATTTAATTACAGCATTCAGTCTTTTTGGGAAGGAGTCTATCCGCATGGTACATCTTGACTTGACAATATTTGCCCACTCTTCCTTGCTAAAGCCCTCCAACTCTGTCAGACTGCAAGGGCATCTCTTGTGCATAGCCCTCTTTAGGCCACCCCACATATTTTCTATTGAATTTAGATCTGGGCTGTGGCTGGGCCATTCTAAAACTTTGATTGTCTTCCAGTGAAGCCATTCATTTGTTGATTTGGATGCATGATTCAGGGCATTGTTGTGTTGACAGGTGAAAGTCCTCTTCATCTTCAGCTTTCTAGCAGATGCCTGATGGTTTTGGGCCAAAAGTGACTGGTATTTGGTACTGTTCATAATTTCCTCCACCTTGACTAAAGCCCAAGTTCCAGCTTATGAACAGCAACACAAAAGCAGGACACTGCCACCACCATGCTTCACTGTGGGGATGGTGTTCTTTTGGTGATGCAAAGTATTGCTTTTGCACCAAACTTACTTTTTGGAATTGTGGCCAAAAAGTTCAACCTTGGTCTCATTAGGCCATGACACATTTTCCCACATGCGTTTGGGGGTCTTGACATATTGTTTTCACATTTTAGCCAGGCCTGGATGTTGTTCTGTGTGAGAAAAGGCTTCCTCTTCCAGCCCTACACCATAGGCTGACATATGGAGAATATAGGAGATTGTTGTCACATGCAGCACACAACCAGTACTTGCCAGAGATTCCTACAGCTCCTGCAGTGTTGCTGTAGATCCTCTGGCAGCCTCCCTGACCAGTTTTTGTCTTGTCTTTCATCAGATTTGGTAGGACATCCAGTTCTTTGCAACATCACTGTTGTCTCATATTTTCTTCCTTTTTTGATGACTGTCTTCACTGTGTTCCATGGTATATGCAATACTGTGGAAATGTTTTTGTACCCTTCTCCTAACTGATACTTTTCAACAATGAGATCGCTTTGATGTATTGTAAGCTGTCTGCGAACCATGGCTTTTGCTGCAGCAGGCAGCTGAATAAATGTCAGGGAAATCCTATTAGAACAGCTGACCATTATTTGCTGTTAATCAGACTCTCTTTAATTGATGGCAGGGATGTACCCAAGAAGACTGAATGCTGTAATTAGATCAAAAGGTACGTCAACAAAGTGTTAGTTTAAGGCTGTGCACATTTATGCATCCAGTTTATTGTACGTTTTTTATTTTTTATATTTGTTCCCCTAACAGATTTGTTTGTTTTTCAATTGAATTGTACAGGTTATAGGTCACATTAAAGGTAAGAAGAGTTTTGAAATGATTTATTGTGGTCTCATTTTTGTATATCACAAAAAGCTGCCATTTTAAAAGGGGTGTGTATACCTTTTCCATCCACTTTATAAGAGTAATATTTAAAATACATCCCTAGTTTTGGGCCATTGTCCCCCCCATTTTGTCTGTCTTTGTCCAGTTTTCTTGCACTGACAGGTTGTGAGGTATGCTACAGATATGTTACATCTCCTGCAAATAGGCACATGTGATTACCACTGTGAAGCACACCACCACAAGTTAACATGCACATATCACAATATGGCTAAGAGTGACAGTTGTGTGCATGGTAAAATGCTTGCACTTAACATGCCTGATATATTGGTGAGCCAAAATAGGACAATTCCATTCTCACTGGCTTAAGGCTGCTGTCCCACATCCTGACCAGAGGGACCTATGTAGATGTGTGAGAGAGGTATTGTTGGCAGACTCACATGTGACATTGGTACAAGATGAATGCTGCTTTTCTGCACATGTACAGTACAAGGTCTAATACTACACAATTTGCTGTCCTCCACCATAGATGTGCTCTTCTGTGCATTAGAAATCCCCACCCACAACTGCATTTTTACCTGACATATTCATCTAAATACTCTACAGATGCCAGTACGGCTGTTATAGTAGTAGATTGATGTCCACTGGGACCTTACCTGCATGGTCCTCACCTGTTTTCTGGGTGCCACCCACCTCCACAATGTGGGTGTCTTGACTTTGCTGTTGTGTGATGGGAGCCCCAAGGTTGGCAAGGAGCTTCTCCATAGGTGTAAGTAGGGCCTGTGAAACAGGACCCCCACCTGTGGCTGTGCGATCCCTGGCCATGGAAGTAGCCATTCGCCAGGCATGGTGAACGAGGTCAGTGACACAATGCCTGACCTGTTCGTATGTTAGTGCATGCTGGCCCATGTCATTTACCCTGTGGATTGTGGATGAGGTCATGCCACAGGACAGTCCACTCCTGCAGATGCTGTTGGCTATGGGCAAACATCACCCCATGGTCCTGGACTATGGTGTTGATTGCTGATGACTCAGTGTCCGTGTATGGTGGCTGTCTGGCACGCTGCATTTCACCTGGAAGACATAAACAGGGAAACACATCACAGGACCTCAAACATTGGTCAATGGTATTTTGAACCTGCACATCAACATTGATTAGCACTAGCCAACACTTACAACCACATCATACCCCTGTCATCTATCAGCACAGTATGAGCTTGCATTGCACTCCTGGTCCTGTTGTGTCACGCTCCCCCCAAATGAGGGCCCATAAATTGCATACTCCTCCATTCATCATTCACTTTTGTGTAGAGGGATGACAGTGGTCATCTTCCATGCAGATGGGATGTTGATGGTGCTCAGACTTTGCTTGACTACAATGTATAATGGAGCTGGAGCACATGCCTGAGTTCATGTAGGATGCAGACAGGGATGTTATCAGGTCCCATGGAGACTTAATTTTGTTGCCTTTGAGTAGGCATTATGGGACTGCTCCCTGATGATGAGGGGAGGGGTGTGGGTGCTGTGCATATCCACCTATACTGATGGGGGGACAGGGGGTGATGTTTTCACTTAACCTGTCTGCAAGAGGTTGGCTATAGCTATAGTGTATGTGCAGGAAGAGGCCATATATATGAGGCCAAAGCCTGGACATTCTGTGGGAATCTGTACAGTTGAGAGGTCTATGTATGTCTGGCCATTGTTAACAGACTGTCAGGACTGTGTAGCAGTGTAGTGTGTAAATGTTAGTTGGGCTGTGTAGGGGGGTAGAAGTGAGTGTTCTGAGTCCTTTTCTATCTGACTGTGCATGCTGCTCTAGTTTCTGGTGGTCTGTTGGCTGTATATGTTTGTAAAGGCAGACTGAGACATGTCCCATAACACCTCAAGGATTCCTACTACCCTGTCTGTGACTTGGGGCAGTATATGTAGGGGTAGTTTGTGAGTAGCACACACACAGTCATTATACTCAAGTGTTCAGTTGGCTTACTGGTATGTCACTGTGACTGTGGTGCAATTGGTTGTGGACATGCACTTTCACACCAATATCTATTTTTCACTGCTGTTACATCCCTGTAGTACCTGATATATTTGCAAATGCATGTGTAAATCCTCATAGCTGATTTGGGGTAGTGTTGTGCCAGTCTGACTGTAGTTTGGATGGTGCTTGGTGACATGCTTGGCAGCTCAGTGTAGTTTCCATAATGTTATGTTATGTCCAGATATTTGTAGGATGTCCAGTTGTCTGGCTCATATATTTGGTCTGGTCCCCATAACTGTTGCGTATTTCTGACAATTCAGTGGGATGTTGTGCATATTGAAGTCACTAACTAATGAGAAGCTTTTGAGTCCTGGACTTGTTAGGTAATTGTCAGGCATTGTCAGGCAATGTATGTTAGAAACAATGGTGTTAATGCAACAGTGTGTATGTGTATATTTACAAGACCTGACCGATTCCACAGAGTTTTTTCCCTACTGTTGAATGACTACTGAATGATAGCTTTGAAAAAGCATCAGAAATTCCTGCAGCTCAAATTGTGTAGTGGTACATTCCTCTGACTATAATGTACAGAGTCCTGGGTTTGAGACTTGGCAGGGCTGATTATTTTGTTACTGGGCAGAACAAGGGCTGATGGAGACAGAGTGATTAAAGCACTTCTAAGCAGTTGTAAGTGGGTTTGCTCAGTTTTGCATAACGCTAAGCAATGCTAAGAGATGGTTAAATCCCCTGAGCTTCACTTAGCGGCACTTACTCCAGCTTTCACCCATGCTAATTTTAATTAAAGAAAAGAAAAAAGGGTGATAGGAAAGTGATTAAATAGGGGTAAAACATTAGGCAAACCAGATAGGGATGTGCAGGATAGGTGTAGGAAAGGACCATGGCTCTAAATTTCTTCTGCAGCAACAGCTGTGATGAATGTGTAGAATTTGGAATTTACAACCTCACACCTCACAGGAAGGGGTGTTGGTGACAGACATTTTTGAATAAAGTTTGGGTAGATTGATTAATTTCACTATACATGGGTGCAAAATGTAGAGCTATGTATGGGGCAATGATTTTTTTGCAGGACAGATGCCCTTTTTTTTTTTTTTTTTAAGGTGAGAGTGGGATGTTGGGGAAGGGCTGCAGGTATGTTTGGGGAGGAGGCTGGATAGGATAGGTTGCATTTGCAAACAGACAAGACACACAAGACAGCAGACAGGGTGGTATATGACACTTGAGGGAGTAAACACCTTTGACAGGGAGTGTGATTGAGCATCAGAGTCCCATGAACCCCCAAATGGATACAGTGGGACTGAGGTCCCCACCCATGGGAAGTCACCACTGCACCTTCACGACCCCGAAGGTGGTTTTGCTGGGGGCTGGATAGGAGGGGCAGCCTGACTCTTGAGGTGTGCCAAGCAGCCCTCCATCTGGCATAGCTGTCCATCCAACTCCATGTGGATGACGCTGTGCACCATATCCCAGAACTTGTGTTGGGTGACAGGCTACTATCAATGCCTGCACCCAGTGGGAGATGGGCCCCATCACCTGAGGCGGTTTCACCCAAAAGTAGTACAGGACCAGCAGATGAGGAAGTTCCAGGTTGGGTCCCAGAGAAATCTGGGGCCCGGTGCCATGGCCAGATGGGGCGGGACAAGCGGATCCGTGGGAATCTGCCCTTCAAAATGTACTATGATGTTGAGGTTATCCAAGATATATTGCTTAGTCATGAACTAAACATTTCAAAATTAGTTATAACAGCATGCATGGGTGTTCCAATTAACCCAAACCAACAGATTTGAAACAGTTGCATAGCAAACAGAACACATGCATAAATGGAACAACAGTAAGCATTTTAACAGCATGCAAGTTACACTGACAGCAATAGGCCACCAATAATAGTATCTGAACAAGGTATATTAATATGCAACCAAGTAAATATATGAACAGTAATAGAACACATGTCCCAACAATAGGTTTTGAGAACAACATACCTGTAGTATATGAATAATAATTACTGATGCAGCTGAGGGGTGGGTGGAGGGGAAAAGTCCATAACAAGTGTATAGGCTTTCATTTTTCACAACAGTATTACACAGTACTATACAGGTCTGCCCTCACTTTACATCTACCTATGGCCAATAGCTTTTGTAGCACATACATACCTGTTAGACTGTCAACCTGTAATGGTGTGGGGCAGACTAGGAGGCAAATAGCTACATTACTGGAGGGGGCTTGTACATGTCAGGGTTTCATAGTTGAAAGAGATGGGCAACCCTGCACTGATGTTATGTGAGTCTTCTACTGGCATACTTCCCTGGATTCCTATCTGTGTCCAAGGTTATTGGCAGCAGTGACCACTAGCTGTGACAACGTGACATTTGAGGTACATGTATCGGGGAGAGTACATGGTGTATGTACCTGTCCTACACTGTGTATTAGTATACGCTTCATACAGCTACTACACACATTTCTTTACCTGTAAGACCTGTGGAGAAAATATCTGTTAACACTTTCAGTTTCTACAAATATTCAGGGTTTTTTTAGTGTATATATGCCCACATCTCAGTACAACTCCTTGGATTCGAACCATGTCTGGGTGTGCAAAATTAACAATTAAGCTATTTATTATCAAACTGAGCTACTGGGGAACTGCTATTCCAAGTTTGACTTGCTTCTGTCTAATACTCTCTTGTTTAGACAGTCTGACCTTGTAATCCTGAGATTCATGCATAACCGATGCTGTACTGTCTAGTAATCATTTGAAATAATACGATCTGGAAAGCAAATGTTAACACAAGGCACTGCAGTAGGGAACACACTATAATACATTTGACATTAGTATTCCGGGTTCAGATCTTAGTGCATAACATATGCCATATTTCATGTATAGCTTGATTTACAGGTCCAACCCAAAAATGGAAATGGAGCTGCCAAAAACCAAAATAAAATGACAACCAGCCCCTCATGGAACCAGTCCAGTACTAGCAAGGAAAACCACAAGTGGAAGATCACAATTCCAATTTATTGCAAAAAAATAGACAGTCAGATGCCTTCATCTTAAGACCTAAGACTTCATCAGAACCAGGTTCTGAACCTTCATACAATCTATTTCTACAACATCATACCAGAATAAACACAACTGTTGGTGGTTTAGGTTTTTATTTTACTTATATGACACAGTGCTCTACTACTGGATGTGCTATAGATCACTATTAATCTGGCAAACTTTTCTTTAATCATTAGACACAGAACACAGTAAACAATGTACTCCTTATTTATTTCACTAATTACTGCAAGGTAGATATGTACTCACCAGCCTGTCAGTGCAGCCTTGTCAGTCTGTCTGCATGGGCCTCAGCACTGCAGCTGAAGGAGGAGAAAACAAACATTATGCGTACCTGTCCATCACATACTCAGGCTAGAATTTGGTACAGCCATATCCGAGATACTTACAAACTCTTGGAGCATGGTTGTCTCGAGGGTCTTGGATCCATTGGGCAAAGAGCAAACCTTCCTCCACTTTAGGTCAGCATAGTGATGCCATACTTCCTCACTAGTTTGGGGGATGACAATGGCACTGATGAGATTGTGTGCCAGATGGCCCAGGCCTCCACTTTATACTGTGAGCCCTGTCACTGGCCCTGCAGCAGTCTGTCATCATGGGTTGCTACAACGAGCCCAGCCATAGCTTTGCCAGAAAGCATGAGCCCTCACCAATGCCTGACATAGTTCCTACTCAGAGCATGCTACAACAGATTCTAGCTGTATTCCAACCTGATCCATTTAAATAAGGCTATATTCTTGCCCTTTGCTTTCATTGGACGATTTTGAAAATGCTGAGCTCAGGTAAGTTGATTTGAGCAGTGCTTAAAGAGATAATTGTTGAGCATTGCTTAACAGTGCACAAATTTGTTTAACTGAGCTGACTGCTGCTTAGCATTTAAGTCTAGACAATGCTTAAACCGGCTAAGCTGAGCACTGCTAACCATTGCTCACTTTTCAGTTTTAAAATATATGAGAATAATGACTTCATTAATCATTACTGACATATTAGTAAGTGTATATGATTTACTTTACATGCCATCCTTCTATGTGTTTTCATTACATTACCATGGGGTGTGACTATAATGTGTTGGACACTTGTGTATATATGGGTGATTTCACATGTTATATGTACTCATACTTCCATTTTAGACCAGCTACACTACCCTGGTTTGCAAATATCAATTATTACATAATTTAAAGAAAAAATAATTATTTTAACACTGCTTTCCCATGTAAAAATAAAGCACCTGTCTTGGTACTCGAACTGAGAATGCCTGGATGCAAAGCTGGGACTCTAACCACTATGCTATGTCGGCATTAGGATTTTATCTGTATATTTTTATTTATCTCGTGTGGGAGATTTAAGTAATGCTGAGCAGGGGGTCATAATGTGCAAACCTGCTCAACTATGCTTAAACATATCTCAGAAAGAAAAAAAGGGATTTCATAAAATCCCTTTAATGATATGTATCAATACTTATTCTAAGTCATAGTAAGGGCAATTGTAATAGGGCAAATAGGGACAGATTTTATATATCGCACTTACAAACTTGGAAAGTTGACAGAGTAATAGGTTTGCCATTAGCATGACTTTAACAGAGGATGTGGAGTCTTCAACTCGAATCTTTGTCAATATTTAATGGCTTCAGTCCTCTGCTATTTGGCAGGTAGGGACAGATGTATGGATGAACACACCAAAAACATGAGGCAGCATACCTCTCAACAGTACAGATTTTTGCAGAGTGTCCTCCTTATTGCCTCTTATTGTTGTTCCATTTCTTATGTGACAGTGTTTTTTCTAGCACATCATTGTCACATCACACAGGGATTATGTCAGAAAATACTGACAGACATTTCATTTTCAGACTTCATACCGTCCAGGCAATCCATGCTAATGTAACACCTGTTATTCATTTAACTTTCCAAGTTTGTAAGAGCGATATTTTAAAAAGTATCTCTATGTTTGGGCCTTTGACTCCCCATTATTTACGGCTTTGTACAGATTTCTTGCTCTAGGAGGTTGAGAGGTATTTGAGGTAGTCATCTGGACATTTGGCGAAAACCTGTACAGTTAAGGGGTATGGCCGTATGGTTCTTATGCAATGCAGAGGGTGTGTGACAGTACCTGTCAAACACCCCCTGCATTGCTTCCTATTGAGATAGCTATATTGAGATAGCTGTCTTCAGTATCCACGGTCACTGAAAGCACTTGCAAAGTGCCGTAGAGCATTTAGACAATGCAGGGGATGTGTGACAGTACCTGTCACACACTGCCTGCATTAGTTTCTTGATCCCTTATCTATTTCAGTGTCCATGGACACTGTTTTACTAAGTTATTTGATTTCAGTGTCCGCGGATACTGAAATACATTTAAAAAGTGCCATACAGTACTTAGTGAGTGCAATGGTGTGTTAGATGTGCATGCACTACTTAAACATGCCCCCTGCACTCAGTAGTGTTCATGACCATTTAGACTTAGCAGTAGCGTACCTTCATGAATATGCAAGGAGTGCTGTTATTAAAGCTAAGGGTAAAGGGTATGGTTCACTATGTGTAGGAATAGCATTATTCCTGCATGGAGTTTATTGAATCCTGGGGTAGAGTCAGAACTACTGAATCTAGTTTTGTTTGCATAACTCGAGCACTAAACCACTAAACCAGGCCATCTTTTGTTGGAAAGGTTTCTCATCTCTGCAAAACGTAAGTAGCATTTTTTAATGTATATTGCACTTTTGAACTGCATTTTTAACATATCACTGCTTATTTCAACTGTTTTTTTTGCTCTGAAATTGTTGCACTTTGTTTGCTGTAGCATAAACATGATTCAGACCTGCTGAATCTAGTTCTGTTTGTATAACTTGGGCACTAAACCAGGCCATCTTTTGTTGGAGAGGGTTCCTCTCCAGCCTAGTGGCAGAAGTGTCCACTTAGAACTCATCTGATTAAAGGTTGCTGGAACAGGGCTCAGTTTTGAGCTTTCTTATCAGTTAATTTTTTTCTGATCAGCTTGTGCTCATTTGCTACATAGCACCACGTTTGTGCAGTGTGCACTGCTGTGTAGTGGTGGGCACCATTGGTGGTTATAAACACAAACACTTTTGCCTGCAAATTTTCCCTTAGTACTTTGCTGGTGCTCCACTGGTGAGTTCTTGCGATTGTCCCTCACTGATAGGTGATACATTCAGAGAAGATCCTGAGGTACTTACACACATCCTACTCACTAGCCCTTCCTATTATTTGTCCACTTTTCCTGTCCTCTTCTTTACCTGTTCCTTCCTGTCATGTCCTTGTTTTCTGACCACATCGACTTACCTAGCATTATGGACAGGCAATTTTCCACAGTTTCCCCAGCCAGTCTGGTCAACATGGGCATCTTGAGGCATTGCAGCAATTGCCCCATGTCCACTGACAACCCACTTCTTGTTTTAGTCCACACATATTCATTATGTGAGAGATGCATCTATATCAAGAACCTAGAATCCTGGATCTCTTACTCACCAGTTAGTCCATCTGATACTAAGCAGGTTGTCAGCATGCATACCTCCTGCACCTACCAAACTGACAACACATAAACCTGCATATGGGGAGGTCCTTACGAGAAGCTTACCTAAATATCAGAGACCTCCCAAACACAAACATAAGCATGTTTCACATAATACATCCTTTGCAGAACATAGTACACATAATATAGCAAAGGGTCTACTTTAGAATAACGAACATTCAGATGATCGAACACTGTTAGTTCGAACACTACACGTTGAACCGGAAAAATAGCAAACGGCCAGAACAGTGAATTTTTTCCCAGGGAAAGAAATCACTGGGCCAGCCATCTGGTTGTGCTGTTTCCTCCACTGTAGTGTGATCTTGGTGTTGGTATATTTAAGTAGGGGGGTGGGTGTGGGGGGCAAAGCCCCCCACTTTATTTAGTGTTTAGTGTTTTTTTATTTTTGGGAACAGCGATTTTTTTCCCCTGGGGAAAAAAAAAATCACAGTTCTGGTTGTTCGTTGTTTTGTATATTCAAGATTTAGGGGTCAATATAACAACGTTCAATCATCTGATTGTTCATTGTTATAATATAGACCCATAGCAAACATCAGTATCCATCCAGTCAACTCCCTAAGGCATAACAGAAAAACAAATATCATAGTCATAGGTGACTCAGTTGTGAGACACACAGATGTCCCTCTTACTGGGTTAGATAAGGAAAAGGTCACGGTCAGCTGTCTGTCAGGTGCCAGGATCTGCCACATCACACATGCACTCAGGTTTCTCAGCAATAGGCATTGTTATGTCTCTGTCATAGTCCATGTTGGTGTGAATGATTTGAGATGTACATCCTTGGCCTATATGAACAGAGACATGACTGAGCTCTTGGATTATGTGCCTCTGAAAGGTATGTCCCTAGCATTAAGCAGCATTTTACCTTTGCTTAGATTTATACCTTAATACAAACAAAAAAAGATTGAGTTCAACAATTGGCTTAGTTTCTGGTGTCATTCAATGGGGATCCAGTATCTGTCAGCTTGGGATGACATGTTCAGCAGACCTTGATGCTATGCCAGAAATGGTCTTCATCTGTCATCCCTAGGATTTCAGTTACTGGCTAAGGCTCTTGCCATCCCCATAGTGACTTTTTTAGGCAATGTCACAAGAACAAAATTCCTGACATAAAAATGCCCTATAAAAACAACCCCAGAGTTATGCTGATAAATGCTAGGAGGGGCTAAGCCAGACACTGCACTCTCTGGAAGCTGTCATTACCCTGGAAGATGCTGACATTTTTGCAGTCACTAAGACCTGGTGTAATGCTGCAGAGAGCACCCCAGCTATACCAGGTTACATTTCCTTACACATGTTCAGACCACAAACTGAAGGCATGACAACTAAAGGAGGTGGTTTACCAATATTCATTAAAGATAAATGCACCTCTAGATTGGTTAAAAAGCATGATTCTCTTAAATTCCTTCAGGTGCAGTTGACTGTGGTAAGACTCATCTTCAGGTCATTGGCAGCTATAGGACCCCTTCCATGAATCAAGACATCCACTCAGCCCACTTTGATCTACTTGTGTCAATCAAGATACCACCAAACGCCCTGGTTTGGGTGACTTTAATTACCCATCCATAGACTGGGTAAATTATACATGTTCTAACTTACTTGCCCAAAAGTTCCTGGACTTCATTAACCTCAGTGCCCTGGACCAGCTGGTTGACACACCCACAAGAGGTTCAAACATCCTGGACCTGGTGTTCACCAACAGGGAAGACCTCTGCACCATCCCCAGTGTGCGGCCATTCCTGCTGAGATCTGACCACAAATCAGTCTCTCTAGAAGTAATTATAAAACAAGACCCTCACTTTGCAACAACTAGACTAAAAAAACTACTCCAAGGCTAATTGCAACCTCTTATGTGATGGTATAAATAACTTCATAGCCTCTCCCCCACTGATGGAACACACACCTATACTGAGTTATACACCAATGCTTTATACACGTACCTGTACAATTGTATTGACTCTGCTGTACCTGATAAAACCAAAGCAAGATCTTCAAGGAAAAACAAACCTGCCTGGTAGACAACTGCCATTAAAAGGCTATACAATAGGAGAAAGAAATTACTGTCAAAGAGTAGGAAGTAACGGTCTCAAAACTGGAAACACTCCCACCTCAACTTAAATTAGCAAATAAGACTCCTAATGAAGTCTTCCAAAGCTAAGTATGAATCCAAAATAGCTTCCCTAACTAAGGATGACCACTAGGTGTTCTTTAGTTACATCCATAACCTCAAAGGTAGGCCCAGATTTGCACTGAACTCGTAGTTAATTGCACTACATATATATAGAACCTGTGGATATAGCAAACATGCTGGCTGACAGGTTCAGTGAAAACTTTACTCCCCTGTCCTCACCACATGTACCCCAAAGCATCCCTAACACCTATCTCATACCCAGTCTCTCCGAGGTGCAATTCTTAAATGCCTTCTCCAAGGCTAAAAACACAGCCTCTATATGACCAGATAACATCCTGGTCTGTGTTCTGCATGGGTTAAAGCAGGAGTTAGCATCACCATTGAGCACGCTTTTCAATCACAGCCTAAGCCTAAGTACTGGCTTCATCCCAGTGGAATGGAAAACAGCTGCCGTCATCCCTTTGAACAAAGTGGGTGCATCCACAATCCCCGGGAACTATTGACCCATTAGCCTGACCAGCCTTATCTGCAAAGCCATGGAACAAATCATCATGAACCTTGTTAACAAAGATATAGCAAATCTCCAAATGTTCGACCCCACCCAGTGTGGCTTTTTCAAGGTGAGATCATGCCTGTTAAATTTGGTGGATTTCTCTGAGACAGTCACCAAAGCCATAGATGATGGCAGATCTTTGCATATGGCCTACCTAGACTTAGCCAAGGCCTTTGGCACAATCCCCCATTCAGGCATCATTGACAAACTCACCCAACTGGATATTAACCCATATATTGTCAGGTAGGTTGCAAACTGGCTCATTGATAGAAATCATGCAGTCAAAATAGGGGACTCCACGTCATCCAGCAGATCAATAACCAGTGGTGTTCCACAGGCATCAGTTCTGGAACCCCTACTTACTGGAATATACTTCTCTGAAGTACAGGCTAAAACTAAAGGACTGTGGCTGACAACATTTGCTGATGACTGCAAACTAGGAGCAATCATTAAAACCCAAAGTGATGTCAATATCCTGCAAGAAGGTCTTACACAGACTAATGACTGGTGCCAATGTCATGGTCTTAAACTTAATGCAAAAGTATGCATTATCACTCCATTTGACAAAGGTGATGTTCCTGCAAACTACCACATCAACAGCAGCACCCTAAGCACCTGGGCACACAGGTTGACAGCAGCCTTAACTTCAATCACCATGACTCCACAGTGGTAAGAGCATTTTATATTGCTCATCTCAGAAGTAAGGGTATTGCCTCCAGAAAAAAAGAGGTTATAACCTCCTGTACTCTTCCCTCATCAGGCCAGTAGTAGAGTACAACACTTCCTTTACTATGTTCCTTTCCAAACACTTGCAGCAATTGGAGAGAGGACAAAAGGTTCCTTGCAAAGAAAATTCAGGGTCTTCAAGATCTGTCTTATGTGGACAGACTGAAATCATTGTCACTTTGTATCGTACAGACTGCTTAGAGGTGACCTGTGCCTTGCATATAGAGCAATCTCTGACACAGCTTTATTGGAAATGCTACACATTTGCAAGTCAAATGGCACGTGGGTCACTCGCTCATTGGACCTTAACCTGGTATGTGACATCAACAAAACTAGCTGGAGAGACAGATTTGTCTCACAGAGGTTGCCCCACCTTTAGAACAAGCTTTGTATTCATGTTAAACAAAGCCACTCATTGGCCCTATTTAAGCACAATTTAGATGATTGGATAGGTAACCAGAAATTCAATCTGCGGGTTCCACCTGTGACACTCTTCAACAGGGGCAATTAGGTACTAATTTTAGTGTCTGCTTGAATCAGACACCCCTGGGAACATGGGTTGAACTTAGCAAAGCTTGTAAGGGGCTTGAGGCCATTAGCCTAGTAACCTCCATGATCCTATGAATTAAGCATATGTTGTTCTAGGGCTTGTTTAAATTCATGAGTGTGGGCTAAGTTTCTGATGGACAAGGGCAGTTTTTTTCCAGGCTAGGGCTGGTGTGTATCTAGAAAGGCTTGTAGCAGAAAGAATTTTTGAGCTTGTAGATTTCTAACAGTTGTAGGTTGACGCTTGTGAGAGTTCTGGAAGGAGTATAGAGTGAAATAAATGGGATGATGGAAGGGCAGGCAGAAGGTCTGTTTAGGAGGAATGAATTATAGGGAGTTGGGAGAAAAGAAGTTGGTGGAGGACTTCTAGCCAGTTTAAAAGTCTGAGTGATTGGCAGTGGTAGGTCTTTGAGGTGTGGTTTGCAGAAAATCTCACTATCTTGTTGCAAGTAGATTCAAGTTTGGTTATGAGTGGCTTTGTAGGTTAGTTAGTATTTGTGAGTTATAGAAAAGACTAGGGAGGAGGAAGACACGGGCAAGAGTAAGTCTACAGTGTTTCATGAGAAATGTATTATTTCTATAAAGTAAGCTGAGTTTTTGATGTGTTTTCTTAATGCATTGGTGGACATGGAGATCTAGTTTGAGTTGGTCGTTTAAAATGACTGAGGAGTTTAGTGAGAGTTTCTAGATTAATAAAAGTGTTGTTTAGGGATGTAATGGAGAGAGTAGGATTGAAGTGTGAGAGAGATTTAAGTAGGAATAGAAGAAGCTTTGTCTTATTGGGATTTGGGATGAGCTGGTTATTAAAGAGCCATTTTTCAATAGTTAAAGGAGTTTTGTGAGAGAGCATGAAGGTCTGACAGGCAATCAGAGGTAGAGATGACTGTGGAGTCATCTACGTATTGTATAACAGAGGAGTAGGGGCAGGATGAATATAAGGGATTAGTGAAGACATTGAATAACTAACTGATTGTTGTTTGTTAGTGAGATAGCTAAAGAACCAGAAAATTGTAGAATTGGAAAGGTTGAGGCCAGACAGTTTGGTAAGTAGCATTGGGTGAGAAATGGTATCAAGTGCTTTAGAGAGGTCAGGATAAATACATGATATGAGTTTGCTATTATCTCTAGCATGGGAGATTGAGTTAGTGAAGGAGATGAGAGCAGTTGTTATTATCTCTAGCATAGGAGATTGAGTTAGTGAAGGAGATGAGAGCAGTAGTAAAGTTGTGGTTGGGATGGAAACCATGTTGTGTATTTGTAAGTAGGTTTTCCTTGAGTAAGTAGGCCAGGAGTTGCTTATGAACACATTTTCTTAAAGTTTGGAGTGACAGGATAGTATTGTTATAAGCTGAAAAATTGAGAGTTTTGTAGAATTACCACCCTTGTGGAGTGTTGAGATATAAAATTGTCTCCAAAGTAAGGTTACAGTGGATTTGCTAATAGATCAGTTTATAAGTATAGAGATGGGATAGGCTAAGGAGTCAACAGCTAGTCTGAGGAAGAATGGAAGAAGGTTGTTCACAGAAGGAGATCAAATTGTAAGCTGGAAAAGGTGGTGCTTTAAATAGCTAGTGGGGATAGGTTGTAGAGAGAAGGAATTATTGTTGTTTGAGGATGAAGAGGAATGTAAAACATTGTGGGAGTAACGTGTATGCATTGTTGGGGTGGAGGGATCTGTGTGGTTAGGGGACTTAGCGGTTTGTGGTAGTTTACTGATTGTGTCAATGAAATAGGAGTTGAAAAGGGTAGTGGTTTTGAGCTGGGTATTATTAGGACAAGGATTAGGTGCTGTGTGATTACCAGGATTTGATTGATAGAGTTCCAGAACTTTGGGGGGTTGTTACATTGGGCTGTTTGGGGTTTGAGATATAATTTTTTCTTGTCTAAAATGATATGTTCTTTGGTAAAGTTATGGAGTTCTTTGTAGGTCTGAAGGGGGATGGGTGATTAAGTCTTTGTCCAGAGTTGCTAGGCACAGTTTTTTCGTGCATAAGCACACAGATTGGCCGAAATAGCCAGGAAAAGATGAGAGATTTGAATCTTTTTTTCTAAGAGGAGCAAGAGAGTTTAGTATGAAGTTAGTAGAAGAGGGTGCTGTTGAGTATGTCAGGATGGAAGTTAGAGACACTATGGCCATCTTTTAATTTATGAGGCCTTGGTAGATGTTTAGTGAATCTTTGTATGCAGGTACGAGAGTGGTCACTGATGGAATCACATAGAGACATAGAGTGGTGGTATGGGACTGCTTTTGATACAAGCATCCAGTCTATAATAGAGTGGGTATTGGAAGGTTTATTGAACTGTGAAGGGGTGGTGATGAGTTGAAAGAAGGCATGAAGATTTATGCTAGAGCTACGGGAGTTGGAGGTAATGGATAGCCAGGTAATATTGATATCCCCTAGGAGAATAGTTTCCTGAGGTATATTATGTAAGAATCAGCAGAGTATGTGTTGTAAAACTGGGATATTGTCACCAGGGGGTATATAAATTACAGCAAGGGTTAGTGTTTTATATTCATTTAGTTTGCAACGCAGAGTTAGTAGCTCAGCAGCTAGAAATTGAGGGGGTGTGTTAGCTAGAAGACAGAGGCTGACATAGTGGGAGTAACCTAGGACAACACCTCCTCATTTCTTTTAAGTTTGTCAAGTCAGAAGATGTGACCAGGGGGAAGAAATTCTTTGTCTAAGATGTGAGGTTTGAGCCAGGTTTCTGTGAGAGCTATTATGTCAGGTGAGTATTTGTCAATTAGTGCATGGAATTCACTAATTTTGTTTAGAAGACTACGGATGTCAAAATAAACTTATGTTTAGGCACTTGGGGGGGGGGGTTGAGTAGTATTTTATGTGCATGTATTGCCTGGGCCTGGGATTGAGTGGATGTCCCCTAATAGTAGTGTAGATTTGAAGAAGCAGAGTACAGATGGAGAGTTGGGAGGTGGTAGTGGAATCTAAATTTGGTTTTAGAGTGAGTTGGGGTGAAGGGGGAAGTTTTGATTTGAAGATGGAGTGGGTTGAATTGGGAAGTATACATGAGGATATGATAAATGAATAGAGGGATTGTCAGTTTAGAGTGTAGTCCAGGAATTAGGAGAATGAAGGAAGGAATTTATTGGGATGTGATAAGATGTGAGGTTGGACTATTAGAAGAGGGGCTGCAGTGAAAAGATATATATTATGGTGGGGGAGGAAAGTTGAGTGGAGAAGTGGTATGAGAGAGAGAGAGAAACAATACAGGGTGGGTAGGAATGCAAGTGTGGAGTTGGTATGAGTTTGGTGGAGATTGTGTGAAGATAGTTTATGTGGTGGGGGAGAGGAGGTTTAAGAGTGAAGGGAAAAGGAGGTATAAGGCAGATGAGGCAGTTTGAATTTTGTTCTGTAGGGCAGAAAGCAAGTATAGAAGGTGAGTAAAGTTAAGTCCGGGATAGTGGATATAGATGGAATGTTCAGGTAAAGTAAATATAGAGTGAGGGGTGTATTCATAGTGAGAGAGAGAGAGAGAGTAAAGAGTGAACAGGTATAAAAGTGGAATTGAGGTGAGGTGATGGAATGTAGAGACATGTGGATAGGTTGTGGAGGTGGGGTATGGGTTGATTATATATGTAGAGTGGGAATGGAAGTATAGAGTGACTGACAGGCTAGTGATGGAGGGAGGAACAGAAGGTACTGGAATGGAGGGAGGAGTCTAATTAGCTATAAATGAAATGAAAGCAGGGGAGGGTGGGGATGGGGGTGAGGTAGAGGAGCGGAGTGAGCTCAACTGCAGCAAAGGTAAATGGAGTGGGTAGAGCCAAGAGTGGTGGATCACTTAGTTAGCGAAGCTATCAGAGAGCTTTAACAGAGAAGGTTAGAATGGGTGAGTGGAGCAGTTGAGAGAGAGAGAGAGAAAATGTCCTAAGAGGAGATAACCGTGGAATTGGAGAAATCCTTAGCAGTAAAGAAAGCAGAGTGCATCAGGGAGGGGGTTATTTATGGTTTTGGATCACTAGCCTAGAATAATCAGTGCCTAGTGAAGACAAACTAAAGAACAGGAGTAAGGAGTTAGGCACATGGAGTGAGTTGGTGGGGGGCAACCAAAGTAAGTGTGCATGCCAATTAAGTTGCTGTTATAGTTCCTTTAGTTTCATGAAAGTTGTTCTATTTACACAATGAAAAGTAAGTAACTCTGTTGCTGGGTAGCTTATTAGAAAGAGATACGCAGAACAAAGCAGGAGTTTGTTTCCCAGTGGTTCAATGCAGTGTACCAGTTCTTAGATGAGGTGGTCTTGTTGCAGGGAAGGCAGTTTTTCCCTACAATGTTTCAGAGGGCGGAGAAGAGGACCGCAAGATTTCTCTTTAGGAGACTGTAATAAAAAGGGGAAGATTAATAAAAAAGTAACAATATTAGAGGGAGATTAACTATAGAGGGAAGGTAGAAAATAAGAAAAGGGGGTAGGAGGAAAAGATAGAAGCAAAGGAATAAGAGTAAAAATCACCACAAAGACAGATAAAGATTACAGTTAATCAGTCATAGCAATATGGAGGGTGCAAGAAGAATAAAGAGTAGTAAGAAACACCATGAAGAGAGAGGAAAGTTATAGTTATCAGTCAAATAACACGAGAAAAAAACAAAGGATAGAAGGGGATGTCATGCCTACCAGATGAAGGGTACACATTTTTGATCTAGATATTAAAAATTACTTTTCATAGAAAGAGAAAAAGTAGTAGATACATGTAACAAGTGTTCTATGTATTAGAAAAAATACCAGCTCCAAAAATAGGGTAGACAAGAGAGACAAAATGTCTTTGCCTTCAGTCACAATTACATAAGCTAATAATTGAACTTAATTCAACATTTTTGTCAAAATACATTATTTCATTTGTATTTCTTGTCATGAGCATTGTCAACCATTTTCTATTGCCAAGTAGCTACCCATTCAAGATGTATTGTTTTACTTTATGATATTTTGAAATGTTTGCCCTCCTCTAGTACTGACCTGCAGATTCCTTCATAACTGCTTCTCACAGAAATCGTGGGGAATGGCACCAAGAAACCTGTGGAAATTATATTTTTGTATACAGAGCAAGTTAAATTTGGAGGGAGAAGATCCATCCCTAAATGAGAACAGCAATGATGCCTCATATCTATCACACACATGCATGCTCCCGCATGTGAACAAGTGGTGTCAATTCCATTTCCCCCGACGATGTGAATCAGTATACTATAAAGGTCAAGTAGCGTGCTCAAAGCTGTACTTTGACTTCTATATTAGACAGTGCCTGGCTATGCCAAAGGTCCTTATCACCCTTTCCCTCCTCCAGCAAAGAAAAAGAACTAATGTTAGTTCCATTACTGGTGGTCAAGGTGAAAATCCTTAAGTCTCAGTAACCCAAAGAACAAAAGCTGAAGAATCCAATGTTGATCCATGTTTAACATAGTAAATAATTGTCACTGTGATTTCTAAATCTGTAGCAGCAATTATTAACTTCTGTTGGGAGATATTTCACTTTTACAAGCTGGTACAACTATGGATTTGGTATATATTTGTTTTGGTGGATGGGGGTGCAGGGGGCTTGACACACAAAAAAAAAAAAAAAAACATTTAATTTTTTTACCTTTCTGTATTCAGGTATTTTATTTCAGTGTTTCAGCTGTACGGTATTGTGGAGATTGATGCTTCATGGTAGAAACACTAATTTAATTTAATTTATTTTAGTTATATTTATACTTATATGTATATTTATGTTTGATTACTAGTGTGGTGCACTGATCAGTATTGACCCATTTCAGGCTCGGCTCGATTGAAATATAAAATATTTCACAAACAAAAATACAGAAAGGCAAGCAATAACAGAGTAGTTCAGATGACTTACATAGAAAAACATTTATATACATTGTACTAAACAAGCACATTACAATGTACAATCAAGCAGTGTGTAATGTATAATATATATATTAGTTTCTAAAGTGGGTCAATCTTAAATAAATCTTGAGAGAGGAGAAGAGACTTGGAAAGGAAGTAAGTCAGGTGAAAGGAGGTAAGTGAGGTGATATGACCTGTGTTAAAGCTGGAGAATTAGGTTTGGATTGAAAAGTGCTTTTTGAATTGCATTCTGAATTTAGAATAAATGTTGATTTCCTTAATATTGACTGGGAAATGTTGCCAAAGAGTAGGTGCTTGAGAAGAGAAACCATGTGTAGAGCTACTGAGTTTGGCTCTATGGTAGTGAGTGCTGGTGTGGCTTGTGAGTAGCGTCTCATAGGTTCATAGGTAGGTACTAGGCTATTGGCCCTAGGGTCTATACAAGCCTAGCCAAAAAGGTACCCTGGCTTTTGCCACCCAAGAAAATTATTTTCCTGTGCCCCTGTCAAGCAGAACCAAAGAAGTGATCCCTGGGGTGAATTTTCTATTACCCATCCAATCATCAAGATTTTTCTTGAATAGTGTTAATGAGGAGCTCTGTTTGACAAAGATAGGTAGTCTGTTCCAGAGTATGGGAAGTCTCTGGGACAGGAATCTATCCCTCCAGCATGTTCTGATTATTGTGGTGACAAGGTTTAGATCCCTACAGCATGTAGCTCAGAGGGATTGGGATTTCTTTAAGTGGAGCATATCCAGCAGCTCTGGGTTTGACATAGCTTTGTATGTTAGGCAGAGATCGCCTCTGTGTAGGCGATATGCGATGGAGTAAAGCTGGAGTTTTTTGAGAGGGTCTGCGTAAGGCATCTGTTTGAGGCCAGTAATTCTCTTTGTGAGGTATTTTTGCGGCCTTTCCAGTTGTTGTAGATTTCTTGTGAGGTACATACCAAAAGGAGCATTGTACTCTATAAGGGGTCTAATGAATGATGAGTAGAGGGGAACAATGACCTCTTTTTTTCTGGATGAGAAACCTTTTGTGATGAGGTGTGCGACGTAGAAGGATTTCCTGACCACTGTGGCGATGTGATTATCAAAGGAGAGACTACTGTCCACCTGTGTCCCAAGGTCTCTTATCACACTTTCGGTGTTAAGTAGCCTACCTCCTATGTGGTAGTTCATGGGTACAGAGTTTTTACCAAAGGGGATGACAATGCACTTTTTGGCATTGAGCTTGAGACCATGTCTTTGACACCAGGCATCTGTCTCAGTGAGGCCCTTTTGTAGGATGTCCACATCGTTAGGAGTTTCAATTATGGCTTCTAGTTTGCAGTCATCTGTGAATTTAGTTAGCCAAATACCTTCTGTGTTAGCCTGTACATCAGAGAAGTAGATACCAAACAGGAGAGGACCCAGGACTGAACCCTGTGGTACTCCACTTGTCACTGGTCTGAAGTCGGATTTGGAGTCTGCTACTTTCACGGTGTGGGCTCTGTTAGTAGGCCAGTTGGAAAGCCATCTTGTGACATAGGGATTTATACCTAGTTTAGTGACTTTATCTATAATTCCAGAGTGGGGGATGGTATTGAATGCCTTGGCAAGATCTAGATAGGCTGTGTGAACCACCTTACCCTCAACTATGGCTTTGGTGACTACTTCAAAGAAGTCTATCAGGTTTAGGAGACATGATCTGCCTTTTACAAACCCAAACTTTGTGGGGTCCAGAGTTTGGAAATTTCCATTGTCTTTGTTTATGAGTTCCATGATGATACGCTCCATGGCCTTGCAGACGAGGCTCATCAGGCTAATGGGGCGGTAGTTCCCAGGGTCTGTTGTGGCCCCCCCCTTTGTGGAGTGGGATAATTGTCACTGTGTGCCATTCAATAGGCACAAAGCCTGAGGTGAGGCTATGATTGAACATGGTACTTAGGTGGGGTGCCAGTTCATTCTGTAGTTCATGAAGAAGGCAGCCTGGGATGTTGTCAGTTCTCATGGATGCTGTGTTCTTGGCTTTGGAGAGTGAAGTTTTTACCTGTGCAGCCGTGATTACAGGAACTTTGCATTCTTCCAGTATAAAGATGGGCCCATTAGGGGGTGAGAGGAGGGTAAAGTTAGCACTGAACTTATCTGCTAGGATGTTGGCAATATCAGTTGGTTCTGTATATTTAGTGTCATTGTGCTGTAACTCAGAGCAGATCTGAGTGTTGCCATTGAGATTTTTGACATAGCTATAGAATGCTTTGTGGTTGTCTTTAGAATCAGTGGCAATTTTTTTTTCATCGCTAGCTTTGGAGGATTTTATGAGGGATCTCAGCTTCTTACTGAGGCTGACCAGGGAGTTCCTCCAATCATGGGTTTTTACTCTTTTTTGCAACAGTTTCTTTCTTCTGTTGTAGAGTTTGTTTATGGCAGAAGACCACCAGATTGGCTTCCTTTTTTTTGGAGGATAGCATCTTGGTTCCTTTAGGGATAGCATGATCCATGCACTCGTGTAAGTGCTTATAAAGTGCATTTGTGTAGGATTCAGCAGTCGTACCTCTATTGTCCATCTGCATGGGTGTCGTGAAGTTTGCCACTTCTATCTTAAGAAGCGTGACGCTGGCTTTGGAGAAATTTTTTATGGTTGTTTTCCTAATGGGGGCTGGGAGTGGGATGTGGATGTTTAGGGTGATTAGCTTGTGGTCAGATCTGACCAACGAGGAGCTGACCTCTGGTGTGGGACACCGGTCACCCATGTTGGTGATGACCAGGTCTAGGATATTGTTGCCAAGGTGGGGGTATGGATAAGTTGATCCAAAGCATTGGAATTGATGATTTCCATAAAACATTGAGCAAAAGAGTTGGTACATGAGTAGTTTTCCCAGTTAATGGTAGGGTAGTTGAAATCACCCATTATTAGAGTGTTGGGTTGTACCTTCATATTTTCCAGTGTATCAAGAAAAGAGGAGTGGGAATCCTGGGGCATGGTGGGGGGTCTGTACCAAGCTACAGTCTGGATTGTGGTTTTGCCCAGAGTTAGTTGAACTTAGATAATCTCGGATGCATTATGCTGAGCAACTAGCTTGGAGGTGTGGATATCCTTAATGAATATGGACACGCCTCCACCTTTAGTGTTTCGGTCCGGGTTTAGTGGCCAAAAGGTGTGGTATGAATTATAGCCTGGTAATGCAGGGGTTCTCTCTGGAGCTTTGAACCAGGTCTCTGTCATTGCACAGATGTCAATGTTCTCCATTTTAAGGAGTGCCTCGAGTGAGTGCATTTTGAGGTTTAGACTTCTAGCATTGAGTAGCATTACCCTCAGATTTTGCTTGCTTGTACCTATTACGGTGGTGAATTTGTCATTTAAACCTTGCCTAAAAAAGGCACTATAGGGGTGGCAAGAGCCTTTGCCAGTATCTGGAATCCCAAGGGTGACAGGTGCAGGCCATCTCTGGCAAAGCAGCGTGGTCTGTCGATCATGTCATCCCAGGCAGACAGATACTGGATTCCCTTTGAATGACACCAGAAGCTTAGCCAATTGTTAAAGTCAATCATTTTGTCCTTGTACTGTGGTGTCATTCTGGGTGATGGCAGGATGCTACTCAGGGCTAGGGTCATAATGGCCTGGGCTACAAGATCGGAGAGCTCCTCCATGTCTCTTTTCATGTAGTCCAGGGAGATACATCTCAGGTCATTCACACCAACAGGGACAATGACAGAGTCATATTTGTACTTGTTGTGAAGTGACCTGAGTGTGTGCGTTATGTGGCAAATCCTGGCACCTGACAGGCAGCTGACAGTAACTTTTTCCTTGTTTAGCCTGGTGAGTGGAACATCAGTGTGCCTGACTATAGAGTCACCTATGACTAGAGTGTTGGGTACGTTATGCCTTATGGGCTGTAGTTGAGTGGCACACTGAGTATGTGAGCTATGTGTCATTTGGGTTGTGTTGGGGGGGTGGAGGTTGCTTGCATTTCTGCTTTGGAGGTTTCTGTTGTTTGGGCAGATTTGTACTGAGAGCCTCCATGAATGTAGGTGTGTGTTTTGTGGTTCTGTGTGTGTGTGTTTTGGTAGTGTAGGTTTTGAGGGACTATCTGATGAGTGTGGTGCGGTGCAAGTGTTTACCTTCTCCTCTTGACTGTTTAGACCAGTCTTTGGTGAAGAGGGCTTTGCTTCCAGTTTGGCTATATAAGTGCATCTCTCACAGGTGATAGTGTTGGGTGGTAGGAGGAGAGGGTTGACTGTGTACATGAGGCAATTGCTGCATTGTCCCAAGATGCCCAGATTCATCAGGTAGACAGGAGAAAACACCAGGAGCTATCCTTTAGACATGCCTGAATAGGTGCTTATTTATTAAGTACTAAAAACTGTTTTCCTCTAGACAAGTGAGGTAAGTTGAGTGCTGTAGTAATTTGTAACTTATTTAGTGCTTACAATGAGTTTTGAACAAGTGCTGAGATCAAAGAAACAGCTGAGTGCTAAAACTAAAAAGCTGGCTAGTTGCAAGGGAAATTTTGAAGAACAGACTTTATGGCACCAGGAATAGTTTAACCCCAGTTAAGTGGGGGGGGGGCTTAAGAGCTCACAAACAGTCCTGGACACAGCAAATCCATATCTGACCTGCCACAGGAAAGGGGGGAAGCAAGCTTAGATTTTTTTTTCCCAGTAAAGTGGAAATGGAGAAAGCTGGAACAGAAGTTAATTCAACATTAAGAATCTGAGTGGGTTGGCCTTCACAAATGTTCTCTATTAGATTGAGTGAACTAATGACACTAGACTGAGAGGAGTGTCACAGATCAAATGTACAGTATGGGCGGGCAACTGCAAAGCCACCAAGTATAAGAACACACAACACTAGGAAGGGTGGGTGGAAAAATTACAGTTCCTAGCTGTAGCCACTAAATGAAAGTTTTAAACAGATCGAGGAGCAGACCCGAGAATGCTTTTAACTGTAACAGACAAAAATGCACAGAAAAGCGCAGATAGAGCTCTCACAAATAGAAAATACAACTCTCAGTATGAAAAAGCAGTTTACAGTTAAGTAATGTTAAAACAGTATAAAGCAGTACATAAATGCAGTGAAACAATAAAAAGGCTTTATAACAGTGCAAAAATATAGTAGATCAACTGTATAGCACACATATAAGTGTTTCAGAAGTGCAGTTCAGTGAAATAAGTGTAAGAAATAACAGCCTGTTCTTGGAATCTTAAGGAATTTCCACTTATGCAATGCAATCCAGAGCCTGACAATACAAGCAGAACCTTTATAAGACACAGGGTTTATATAGCAGTAAGAATGGAGGAGTTGGAAGATCAGATTACTAATCAGCCCCTGCTATTACCCAATCACTCGTACTACAGAAGGTCAGGAGGCCTTGCTACTCTCAATAATAATGAAGACAATCAGCAGAAAATGGCTGCCAGAAACAAAGGAAACTCAAACAAAACTACCAGCCTAGACAAAAGGCCTCTATCAAGATTATGCCACCTGAGCAGAACACAGAAACCTCACTTTAAAAGCATAGAAGGAACACCCACAGAGAAAATTCAAGTCTCAGTATGAAAAAGCAGTTTACAATTTAGTAATTTAAATAAAAAAAGCAATTATAGTAATGCACACTATTACAGTTCCTAGCTGTAGCCACTATATGAAAGTTTTAAACAGAACAAGGAGCAGACTCGAGAATGCTTTTAACTGTAACAGACAAAAATGCACAGAAAAGCTCTGATAGAGCACTCACAAACAGAAAATATAACTCTCAGTATGAAAAAGCAGTTTACAGTTAAGTAATGTTAAAACAGTACAAAACAGTACATAAATGCAGTGAAACAATAAAAAAAAGCTTTATAACAATGCAAAAATATAGTAGATCAACTGTATAGCACAAATATAAGCATTTCAGAAGTGCAGTTCAGTGAAATAAGTGTAAGAAATAACTTAGCCTGCTCTTAGAATCTTAAGGAATTTCCACTTATGCAATGCAATCCAGAGCCTGACAATACAAGTCTCAGGTTGTATGAGGAGGTTTTTCCATGAAGTGTAGCAGCAAGGGGAGTAAATATGTGGATTTATATTGGTCCATATGCTTGAGATCCTAAAAGTAGGTTAGATGTTTTTCATGGGTAGTCATTTGGGTTTTTCAAGGGTGATACAGTGATGCACATGGAGAGGTGAGTTTTTAACGATCCAGCAGGCTATATTAGAGATCCTCTAGAGTGCGCAATGTTTTCCTTGGAGGCAGAAGCAAAGATAAGGAGACCATATTCAAGACAGGAAAGGAAATGTCATTTACCAGTGGCTTCTCTTGCTGGTTGAGATATTAAAGGGAAGTTCTTTTTTGCCCCGAAAAGGAAGGAGTTTATTTTGGCTCTCACTTTGTCTATGTGGAAAATTAAGTTTAGTGACTGCTCAAGCCATAGTCCTAGGCATTTGAAGGTGGGGGGTTTCTCTATGGAATGTTTATATAGGTCAAAGATAGTTACAGAGTTAGGTTCTTGGTGACTTTTCTGTGGTGTTCCAAAAAGCATAGTTTTGGCCTTGGTAGGGGTGTGAACTAATTTTTTTTGAGCCATTGGTGGACCTCATGTAAGTCTGACTGGTGTTAGCATTGAATGTCCATGTAAGAGTGACCTGAACAGTAAATTACTATGTCATCAGTGTAGAGGAAATGTGGGAGATGTGGAAGGTCAGACAGAAGTTTGATAATGAATATAGAAAAGGCAAGGGGGCAAAAATGAATCCTTGTGGTATACCTTTGGTAATAGGTGCAGATTCTGATTGGGAAGATCCTATTTTAACTCTGAAATATCTGTCAGTGAGGAAGTTTTTAAACCAGAGAGTGGCATCTGGACTGATACCAATTTCAATTAGTTTGTTTTTGAAAAAGATAGTGGACAATGTGTCCATATTCCTTTTTCTGGTCTACAAATAGAGCACCTGTAAGAAGGCCACTATAGAAGTTTAGCTGGACATTATCAGTTAGGGATAGCTGTTATCATCTGCTTGATCCTTCTGTTGTACTAGCTGGCCCTCAAGCATCTAAGTTACCTATTATTCAGTTTTTAGTCATATGTAAAATTTTTAGATGCTACGTCACCCTGCTAGCAGACAATCATGTTCAACTAGTCTGTTTCACTTTCCCTGCATATTAATGCTTTGCTCTTCTAAGTAGTGCCTCATGTGTGTGTACAGAATAGAGCAATGTTAATTTCTATCAGCTTCTCAGTTTTCAGCCTTGACTTAATCATGGCAATAGTCTTTCCCTCATTCACTCTTTCCTTCTCTTCTGTTTTATAAATTAAATTTTAAACAACAGGTCTTTTTTTTGTTTATGGATTTTCCATTTCAAATAGCAAAGAGGTATATTGTGCACTTATTCTCCATCAACTTTTCTTCATCTAAATTAAAAAAAAAAAAATATATATATATATATATATATATATATATATATATGTTCAGAAGACAGCTGAATAAAATGTTGATACATTTTGTGTATGAGATAAAGCCTCTCTGTTTTGAATTTGCAACCATGCAGTGCTGTTAACATATAAAATTACAGTTTGTATACTCTTTGTTAATTTGTATTGCTTGCTTTCATTTTATTTATTTATTTACTTATGTATTTATTTATTTATTTATTTATTTACTGGGGAAGGGAGTCATTGCTTACTCCGAAGTGACTTGACCTAAAAAAAAAGTTGCTTACTCCGAAGTGACTTGACCTTGCAGGTAAAGGTTCTGACCTAAATCCATGTTGCTACAGAATTGCAATCTCACTGTGAGAATAGTAAACATGCATATGGTATGGTGGGTACAACCTTGCAATGAGTGATTGCAGATATTACTTTTCATTGTTTATGTACTTTCGTAATTTAATTTCATTTCAATGGAATTCCATAAAAAAACAGAGAATATAAATGCAGATGAAACAACTAACGGAAAAAATATATATTTTTCTTTCTCAGAATAAATCAGCAAAATCTTTTTTTTATTATTTAAAAGGGACAAATGCTATTTAAAAATCTTAATACTAAGAAACATATGTTTTTCCCAAGGAATACATCCCAAACATGTGCTTTGCTCAGATATTACTTTCTCAAACCTACTTATTCTAACTGCAATGTTGTACAGACAGATGGACAGACAGGCAGCGATGAAAGTAAGTTCTCCAATCAATGCAGTTTCATTTGACAAGCTTTATAAGTGGCATGAAATACCTTGATTTGTTATTAGTCAAGTCATCAAAAAAATAATTGTGTGTGAATTAATACAGGAGAACAGCAATGTTATAATTACTTAAAACCTGAACTTTTCATTCTCTCTCCTTATAAATACCCTCATTCACAGTATGTTAATTCAGGCTGACATTTCAGTAAATATCGTAACTTTTGAATATCTTTTTGATCTTTTTGAATGAAGTCCATGACTGGTGTCTCACAAAAATTCCTTGTTAAAAGAGGTCTATCATTTGTCAAACTAAGTACACTGGCCGCTTTCAGTACTTTTCCAACGACGAAGATTAGAGTCCTGTCTAGCTATGCAGAGGGATGTAGCAGCATATTGTGCAACCAATGGTTGCTTACATTTTAATGTGTGTTGCAGATTTAGTCTGGGTTGAGCCATGCTTCAAGTTTTTTAGGCTATGCTTTGTAAGAAACTTTAATTATTTTGCCACATTCTGTGGTACATGGATGACCTTCATAAATTTCCGCTGTATATGTTTTTTTTTTCTTTTCCTGCTGCATGTGTTTTTGAGCAAAACAGCAAGCATACTGACAATCTCAATGCATACCTCTCAAGTGTACCTCATTATGATGAATGTACCTCATTTGGGGTCTTAAAAAGTTCATGTTCCTCGAAGCTCCTCAATGTTCCACATTGAAAGACTCTGTCACACATTCAATGTTGGGAATTTTTTTAAGTGAAATCCGTTGTAAATAGAAATTAATCGTATTAATTCATTAAAAGATCTCCTTTATAAGTAAAACCAGCATATTTTAACCATCCTATGACCTTCCTAGTTGAAGTTGTTAGTAAGCCATTAGTATGTGTTCCACATTTTGCCCATTTGTTCCACATTATGAGGGCTAGTGTTCCTCATTTTGGACATGAAAGGTTGAGAGCTATGTCTCAATGTTTACCTGTTTTCCAAAATGCACTCAAAGCTGAAGTGCTGGCATTAATAGAATTTAGTGCAGCATTTCTTTGGGAGTCAGAAATATGGTTAACATTAGTGCATCACCTGTCGGTCTCTCTTTGTTTCTTTTCTAGTGCTACATTGTGGTTGTAAAGGTAGACTTAGAAGATGAATATTGTTTATTTTTTGAATCGGTAGGCTTTTATAAGTTGTATGATGCTCTTGCCTTCTTCTTCTTTTTTTTTTTTTTTTTTTTGTTATTGCAATACCAATTTCCTTGTTTCATTCATTCAACAGTTCTTTGGAGTTTTTTCCTTGTAGTCATGTAAATGCAGCTGCACCCATTAATACTTATTTTCCCTCAGGCAAATAGTCTTGTTTCGATTTGCAAATCAATAATACAAGTTGTCAGAAACCTGTTATTATTTTGTACTTGCTACACACCTAGTTATTCATTTTATGATAACCTTCCTAGACTTCATTCCTTGTAAACTTTAAATTTAATGTGCAACTCTTGAAGTTAACAGTTATATTTTTGTAATTGCATGCTTTCTTCCAGTGATATGTTTTTAACAGTATAATCATTACTTTATAACAGTTATATTTAGAATATGAGATGATGCTCAACATCCCTTTCTTATTTCGAAGTCATTCACATTATTTGTGGTAATATTTATTTTAGTTTATTTCTAGCACTCTGTAAGATCATTTACACACTGCAAATAAAATTCATGTAAGATGATATTGTGAATGTCAAGCAGTACAACATTATCAAAAATTAAAGATGATCAGCACCGTGTACAAAGAAATCACAGTGCATCTGATTTGGAAAAATATTTATTTAGCATGTTTTGGAATATGTTCCTCACCCACTTATGAGAAAAGATAGAAACATGTAGTTGTTTTGATCAACAGGTGACCTTTAAACAAATTACACAAGGCAAATGTTGTCAGCAATATTTGGGAGGTGCATACCTAGGAATAACACAATCCTTTATACATTAAATTAGACACATGTCAGTATTCTTGCAATGTGTTCAGGGTGGAGCAGAATATAATTAACTTATACTCTGCTACTGTCATTCCAGCTTTCATTCATTTAGCAGACTTGTAGGTGGCGTGTTTTATCAAAGTGTAACATGTCTATCAAATATTTATGGATAACTCTATTCCTTATGCATGCTTTACAAGATTATTCTGATGGCCAAATTACAGGTAAATTTATATGATTCTTAAAGATTTAATAGTTAACTTAAACTCTCTGCAGTTGTCATTTTGTTAAACCTTTCAAAGTACTGGTCGATACCTAAAGATTCTGTTATTTCAGCTTCTTTCGCATGCTACAGAACTGCCAGGGTTATGGATAATATGCTTACAGTTGTTACATATACTTAATACTATCATGAGACGAATTTACAGATTAATTAATATTTTATTATAGTTATTGTAGAAAGCTGCTATTATTACATTTCAGAAAGGTATAGAACTTATGATGTCAGCATTTTCATCAGTTTTTTGAGTGCAATAATTTAGCATTTCATTACATTATATTACAAGAAAATGCTTCAGCTTTTGGATCACATAGTTGTCAGCTGCCCTTATTTTTGCAGAATCTCCAGATTTCCGACTCATATTTTTTATCTGTTTCTCATAAAATTGTAGTTTTTTTGGCAAATCACTGACAAATCATTAAGGACTAAAGTCAGAAAATAATGGCAAACATTTAATTTTCAGACTTAAATACCTTCAGAAAATTCATGCCAATGCAAAACCTGCTATTCTGTCAACTTTCTAAGTTTATAAGAGCAATATTTTAAAAATATCCCTGTTTTTGGTCCTTTGTCCCCCCATTGTTTCTGGCTGTGTCCAGATTTCTTGCTCTAAGAGGTTGACAGGTAATTGGATGTTCAAGTCATATAAAACTGAATAGCTCCATTTTCTTTTGAAGTAGCAAGAATACTAGGGTCTATATTACCATGTTGACAGGGCTGTTCATTGAGCACCTGTACGTCGACACATGTACACTGAAATACCTAAATGTCAAATGGCTACAAAAGCAATTTTTTCCCAGGGAAAAAAATCTCTAGGCCGTTGTCAGGAATTTGCCATTTTCTCCACGGTAGTGCAATCTCTGAGTTTGTATATTTAAGTAGGGGGAGTGGGGGGTAGGGGTGTGTGTGGGGGGGTGTCTGTCGGTCTGTTTTGTTTTTGTTGGCTCAGTGAATTTTTTTTCCCTGAGAAAAAAATTGCTTTTGTGGCCATTCAACATTTTGGTATTTCGGTGTACGTGTGTCGACATAAGGGCATTTGATGAACAGCCCTGTTGACATGGTAATATAGACCTGGATACTAGATCATACTGACATTTCTGTATGTTATGATATGTTCAGATTTTACAAGACTGTCACTGATTTGTTTTGTGGAATAATTTTGTCATGTAATTAGTACAAACTGGTAATCTCTAGTAGTATATTACTACTAAAATGTTATGAGTCTAAGAGCTGATGGTAAGCAGTGCTGTTGTCCACGAAAAGGTTAGTCACATTGTAGCTTAATGGTTAAGTTCTCTGCCTCAGAGTTCGATGATCTGGATTTCACTCACGGCCTTTGACTGCAGTCTGTGCTCTTTTTTTGTGTGTGTTTATATTGATGTTTTCTGTTAAGTCATATTTCCTCCATCATCACCAGAAAATGTTGGTTAAGTAGCTACTCTCAACTGTCCATATAAGCTGCATTTACTCTTGTGTGCAGTTGTGAACCATGATCAGTTAACTTACTTGCTAAGGACATTAATAAATTACATTTGCAGGAGGAAACTAGTTTATATTCATTGCAGATGGATTGCTTATAACTTTAGCAATCAGTTGAGCAAAAGACAAAAAAGTGATTTCAAAATTATTAACTTTTTTTATCAAATCCCATGTTTCTAACACTATAACTGTTGTTTGAACTGTGTGAGTTTCATAGAGTTTCATAGAAACTTCAAGGGTACTATTTATGACCGTTCACATCCTACTAGTACCTTTCCTCATTAATTATTTCCTTTTAAAAGGCGTGTCATATCAGCTAGTCTTGGATTACATTTGTATCTCCCTATCCAGTCATTTAGGTTATATTCTTACCATGCATGGACAGTTTATTCCAGTGGTTTTGTAGGTTTAGGGTTAAAAATTAATCTCATCATTTTTGACAAACTGCATATTCTCATTTGGCATATGTACCAAAACAGCATAAAGTTACTCAAATTGAAATGTGTACATTCACATATGCATCATGCCAGTATTAACGACTGCCAGTGCTGCAATTTCCAGGTGTATCAGTGCACTTTGGTTGGCTGAATCTTTTGTCAAGGTATGTAATGTATAATGTAAGTGTTCCATAGCAGTGCAGAATGCATTACATTAAGACATGCATACTGTTATGAGATGTGAATACCTGAGATGTGTTGAGTGTTGGGAGTTGTACTGTGTTACATGAGCAAGCAGCCTGTAGCAGTGCATGTTTTGTGGTTATAGATCAGTGCATATAGGGTAGTTTCCCTTGTCTAGACAGTTGTTTGATCATGGAGTCAGTATATATGCATTTAGAGTATTTTATGCCCTCCCACATGGAGTTAGAGTATTTTAGCCCCCCCCCCCCCAAAAAAAAAACTTATTTTTGTAAATTTAGTAGATTGATGAGTCAATGTATTTTCCATACAACTACTCTTGATGAAGTGTTAGTTTAATGAATGCCGTAAATATGTATCTATAGCTCTATCTATCTATTTATCTATCTATCTATCTATCTATCTATCTATCTATCTATCTATCTATTCATCTATCTATCCATTTATCTGCACAAAATTCATTTGGATTAAATTTACTTTTATTTTGTATGTAGCCATTCTTTTGTGTTTATTTTCCCTTCTGACTAAAGGTTCCATTTTTAATAGATATCTACCATCTGTCTCTCCCCACCCTAGAGAATAATGACATCTGTGCAGTTACTGAAACTTGGTTCAAAGCCAAAGAAAGCACTCTGGCAGTACATGGCTATTATGCCTCTCATACGTTCTGACTACTCACTGAACACGAAAGAACAAAAACAGAGGTTTATCTATCTACATAAAGGATAAGCACAGCTCAAGTCTGGTCAAACAGTATGACACGCTTGAGCTACTCCATGTCCACTTAACCATGGGAAAAATCCATTACCATAGTTTCTTAGCTACAGGTTCCCCCATCATGAACCCGGAAACGTATACATTGTATCTGAAGTTACTAGAATCACTCACCATCCTGCCCAATACCATACTCTACTCATACGTGGCGCAAAAACAAAACAATTTCTACTAGGCAAACATTCTTAAAACTGCAAAACACTGTAAAAAACAAATCAGACTAGACAAACTAAAATACTGTAATAAAATTCAAGTTAACCACAATACCAACCCACAAAAGCTCTAGGCCACTATAAATAGCATTTTTCAATGAGGGCAATCACAGACTACTCATCCAAACATAGATTACCACCTCCATAAACACAGCAACCTAATTCAATGACTTCTTTACAAATTCTATTCCAAAACTATCAGCAGACCCACCCTCCTCTACGCCCAATATGCTACATAACCCATCAAATTCAAATAACCCCAACTCCTTCACTCTTCAACCTGTACCAACTTACACCATATATAGACTCCTAACCAAACTTAAACCCACCACCCTAGCAGTAGGCAAATTACCTGTCAAATTCCTACAAACAGCCACCAAAGCCATTTCCTACCCAATATCAATAATCATAAACAGATCAATCTCAGAACAAAAACTTCCACTTCTCTGGAAAATGTCCTATATTATATCAATATATAAAGGGGGCACTTCCACTGACCTAACTAACTTTCTCCTTATGGCTATACTTTCTCCACTGGCTAAAATACTGGAAAACATTTATCCACACCCAGATCCTAACACATCTCCTCTCCAACAATCTTCTTTCTTATGCTCAGCATGGATTCTGCCCCAACCATAGTATTACCACTGCACTCATCCATTTTACTAACCTAGTAAATATGCAATGTAACAACGGCCAACTAGTGTCAGCAGTTTTCCTTGACATGTCAAACGTGTTTGATAACGTCTCCCACATAAAACTTCTAACATCACTCACACAATTAAAACTAACTACCCCCACCCTGCTATAGTTTCAAGGCTACCTCTCCCAATGCCAACAAGCTGCTCAGTGTGAAAATTCCTTTTCCCCCTTCCTCCTGTGAAACTAGGAGTACCCCAAGGATCAATCCTAGGACCCCTACTTTTCACTATATTTACAAATAATCTTCACAAAGCCACCCCATTAGCAAACTCAGTTCAATACACTGACAACTCCACCTTAATCTGCTCTGCCCCCCCCAACAACTTCACATTAAGACCTAAGAAGCATTTATATCCACTGAAACCCGGCTATCAAGCTCCCAGCTAAAACTAAATCCTACAAAGACCCACCTTATGCTCTTCCATCCCTCCAAAGCAACAGTACTTGTTCCTCCATTCTCCATTTCTGCGTCAGATAGTACCCCTATCTCCCCTGTCACACAAACCAAATTTGTAGGGGTCATTATTGACAATAATATGAAATTTGACAAATATATAGCTCAAACGATAAACAAAGTACATTAAAATAGGCACTGTTTACAGATGTAAAAACTTCCTAACCAACAACAGTAAAGTTACCCCAGCTCATACCCTTCTTTTCATAAAACCAAGTGGATAACAAGTGCCTGTAAAACCAAAAGTAAGAACCAGAATAAAAAAGTCACTTCAGGAAGGACGACCAGGATCCAACACTCCAACTCAAAGAGCACTTTAATAGTATATCCAGCAGTTAAAAACACACACGAACGCTTGAGTTTACACTACATTTTTGTCTTGTAACAAAACTTCATCAGATGAGCGCATACCACCATATTACCACTTTTTCTATTAATTGAAATCACCAAAAAAGCAATCAGCAAAGTGGAATACACATGCAAAAATAAAGAATATGTTAAACAGTTAATAAAAAGTTAATAAAAAAACACATATATAAATAATCATTTAAAAATATTATATATCCAGAATCTAAAACCATTAATGGTCATGGAAACCCAATTATTTAAAAACATATTGAATAATATACATTCAAAAATGTATTTATATCTGTTAAAAAATACTGAAATGTTTGTTTTGTTTCGTACCCACCTTCTCTCTACCTTACTATATGCTTCTTCTACCCAAATTAATCTAAACAAGACCGCTCTAAACAAGCTATCAGCATTCTACAACAAAATAGCAAAGTTCGCCACAAACTCCTCCTACTGCACCCACCACTGTCAAGCACTAAAACAACTCACCTGGCTGGAACTCTCAAACACCTTAGCCTAAGTCAACTTATTCTAGCTCACCAAATATTTTACCAACCTGAACAAATTCCAGCCTTACAAAACCTGATTACCGTCTACTCCAACAACCGAGAACTAAGATCCACTAACAAGGCATTAATCTCACTCTCCAAAAACCATTACAGCTCTCGTGACTCCCTGTATTCTAGTTACATTGCCAAGATGTGGAACTCCCTACCATTAGAAATCAGGTTACAGTCTAACAAAAACATCTTCAAAAAACAGCTTACTTCCCACCTAAACAACTCCTGGACATGCACCTGCCTCGCACCTGGCTGACATATTCTAATTCCTTCCCCTACCTGTTATCCTACCTCTTCCTGAAAACTCCCACAGATGCATTATATTTTATACTACTTTAGATACCAACTCTCAGCCACCTACTCCCATCTGTCCCTTCTCAAACCCACTAACTCTCCCCTAGCTTAAGCTGAAAAACCTTCTCCCTTAGACAAACTGGTTAGTATTTCTTCTTTTCTTTTTCTTCTTTTATCTTCATCACATCTTCAACGTTATCCCTATTAAACAAACTGAATGTACATACTATCGTATGTTACTACCTGCTATACTTTTTAAAACGATCTATGCTTATATAAATATCTAATGTATGATCATACAATCATTTGTTACTATCTGTTATATCTTGTATGTTGAAAACACAGAAACCTATGCAAAGGTGTACACAAAAGCCCTGCATGACCATATAAACAATTGTATTGAAACATCAGTACTGGAACAAAATAAACTCAGGTCAAACCCCAACAACAAGCATCCCTGGCAGACCCCTAGTATTAGTAGGTGTACAAAAAAAGAAAGAAAATCCAGTCGATAAGAAAACAAAAATGTGCAAAACAGAGCAAGAAGTCCCTCATTAGTCTAAACAAGTAAATCAGGGAACTTGTCAAATCTCTGAAAACAGACTTCGTGGTAAAAATATCCTCCAAAGCTAAGGATCGCCATAAGGAATCTTTTTCAATTATGTCTGCAGTCTTAATAGAAACACCCATCAATGTACAGCATTAGTTGTAGATGGCATCACCTACACTCAGCCTGAAGACAAAGCAAATCTGCTGGCTGACAAATCAGCTCAAATTTCACCTCCCCTTTCTCCTTCAAGAAATATCCTCCACCACTCACTGCCAATTATCACCAAAGAACAGGTTGTCACTGTAAGTAAAGACATGGCTTCAATGGGGCCTCTTAAACAGTTTAAATTGAGATTTATCAGGCCCATTAGGATCACTATTTAACTATAGCCTTGGGAAAGTGGGACCATCTACTGACTTGTTAAATTACAGACCCATAAGTTTGACTAGTCTTATATGTAAGACCATGGCAAGAATAATGATGGACCAGATAAATAATGACATAGAAAAACCTCCAAACACTGGACCCAACCCAATTCAGCTTTGTCAAGGGCAGGCCATGCCTACAGAATTTGGTGGGTTTCTTTCAGAAAGTCACTGAGGCCATAGATGCGAGTAAAACAGTACATACCACCTACCTCAACCTGGCTGAGGCATTTGACACAATTTGCCACTCTGGTATTATAGATGAACTCACAAAACTGGACATAAGTCCTTACCTCACCTGGTGGGTAGTCTCTGGATGACAAAGTTTGCTTATGACTGCATGGTGGGGGAAATCACTGAATCCCCCGATAATGTAGATATCCTTTAGGAGGGTCTAGATCAGAAATATGATTAGTTTCTGAAACATGCCCTAAAACTAAATGCTAAAAAATTATCATACCCTTTACGAAGTCAAATACCCCTGCAAATGACATCAATAACAAACCCCTAAGAGTAGACTCAGAGATGAGAGATCTAGGTACACAGACAGATAGTAGTCTGAACTTTGACCAACATGTGTCTGCAGTGCTGGTGAAGTCCATTTATGTGGCACAACTTATAAGTAAAGGTATGGCATCCAGTTCTGAGAAAATGTTAGTCCTACTGTACTCAGCCCTCATTAGACCAATAATTGAGTACAATGCACCATTTGGCATGTACTTGACTAGGCACTTACAACAGCTAGGGCAAACTCAGGGGTTCCTTACAAAAAAAAATACAGGGTGTAAACAACATGTCCTATGCTAATAGACTAAAATCCCTATCCTTTTACTCTGTCCCCTACCAACCATTAAGGGGTGGCCTATAGCTGACCTACAAGAAACTCACAAATCCAGCCCTGATGGAGCTGCTGCACATCCGCAAGTTAAACAGCATGAGGGTCAACCAATCTAGGGATCTAAATTAGTCAGTAACTCAAAGAAAACATGCTGGAAAAAAAGGTATGTGTCTCAGAGATTACCATTTCTTTGGAACATGCTTCCTATTCACAATTAAAACTATTAATAGCAGAGCTCTTCCCTGGTCATCTTGAAGCACAATTTGAATCAATGGATGGAGAATCACAAATTCACACTGGGGGTAGTGCCTCTCTCCCTTATGGATGGGGCAATCTGTGAGCTACTCAAGGCATGGGCACAAATATATGTCATTCTCTATCCCCAGGGGACATATATTGGGTAAAATATTGTTATATTGGCTAGGCTTGTAAGGGCTCATATGAACCTATTAACCTATAGTGGCATAGTGTTGGTTGCAGAGGCATTTAAGAAAGGACACCACACCACTGAGGTGTTAGGTGACCTAACTAATAGCTGTAGAGGGTATATTAAGCAGGAGACTAAAAGCGGTTTGGGGATATGTTTTCCTCAAAATGTTTACTGAAAGAAATTTCAACAAACATTTTTCAGTGTTTATATGTTTGTCAAAACTGCCAGTCAACATATATTTGTTATGAGTTTTATGAGTTGGTAGTTTGCCACAGTGACTATTCTGTGTACTGTAAGTTGTCAGTATTGTTTGGATTATGGATGAATAGAGTCTGTGGATCTGTTAAATTAACCATTTAACAAATGTTAGATAAATAAATAAAGTTGCCTTTTTCTTCCCTGAACTCTGCTTTTACATCCTCTGCAGGGCAGAGTAGTTACTATGTTCTAAAACTGTACATTTGAAAAGAGTATTCACATTATACTACCCTCATTCTCCAAAACCTGCTGCAGCCCACGTGACCATCATTCTTTACTGGCTATGGGGAAATGGTGTCAGACTTTGCTATCCTTAACCTAGAGAGGTAGTCTAATGCTCCAGAACAACAGTCAAACACCTGCCTTAAACTCAGTTTTGAGGAAGGTAGCTTTACTGGCATTACTTTACACCACTCCTGTCGCATGTCCTTAACAAATGCCTTTCTTTACTTTTTATTTTCTGATTGCTTTTCATCTCCATCTGTGATAACCATCATGCATCTCCCCAGTCAGATAAAGCTTTTTTGCTTCTTTACCTCGCAATTTCACTCGCTATCAGGATAACTACTGTTCAGTGAATCATCATTCATTCACCCATAAGGGTGTTTGTGCCCTTGTTGTCATTCTGGTTATTAGGGCTATTGCAATGGCCTAAACAGACCCCTGGATGGTGGTGCCTGTGATCTGTCTCACTGTGGAAGAACATAATGCCTCCTGTATGTGAGTACATTTTCCTTCACATGCACGTTTGGAAGGATACCATCAATCAGTAGCTTGGTGAGCTTAATGCCCAACTACAGGCCATGCATTTGCATCCTAGTCCTTCGTCCTTTGTAATTATGAGGTAGAAAGCTAGTCTCACCCAGACTGGAGAAGCTCATCCTTCCCTGCTAGCTCTATCAGCTCCCTGAGCCACTGCATAATCTATGTTTAACTGGCCTGTAGACAGGACATCATTCCTCTATGTCAACAAAGCTGGGTCAACTAGTTTGCTTTTTGAATAGTATTTATTTAAGAGTGGACTTTTATTCATTACCTATTCCCCACTTCTTTAAAGCTAGCAAGTTCTGGTACTCTACAGGTTGGTTCGTACTTGTAAAGATTCAACCAATGTCATGATGTTATTTAGAACTTTTCTTTAGCTTTTTTTGAAGCTTCTACTTCACAAAATCGGTGTTATTATTTTGTAACTTATTGCTGTAAAAGTGTACCTGAGTTGGTCTTGTTACAGACAGGTAGTAAAAAACAGGGTTCCAGATTCTGTGGTTTGGATCTTCTAAAACATAATAACTCTAGTGTACTTATGTGGCTGTTGATGTCACCAGAATTCATACTACACGTGTTTGATGCCAACATTATGTAAATGACCTTTCCTACAACCTACTTCTTTCTCTAAATGTTTAAGCACTGTTCTTGTTTCAGTGCAGGTTAGATCAAATGGTACATTATTGACTTTATGTTCTTTCATAAAATACACATTGCAATTGAATCCTGATTAAAACATAGGACTCTTCTAAAAATAGGCTGTGTCCAGTAGGATCAACCTGTAGAATGCCTAACTAACTAACTAACTAACTAACTAACTAACTAACTAACTAACTAACTAACTAACTAACTAACTAACTAACTAGCTAACTAGCTAACTAGCTAACTAACTAGCTAACTCTGTCGACCAGCAAGGTTAAAAGAAACATAGTTGTCTTTATTAAAATAATAAATAAGGAGCACTTTTGTGTCACTAACTAACTAAACAGATAAATAGATTATCATTATGAACTTGAAAAAGTGTCTTTTGGATGTAAAATCTCTTTTGGCATTTTCAATAAAAATTTTCTTCCTCCAGGTTTCTAGCTGTGGTTTGCATTTTTTATTAATATTACATAGTAAATATGCACTTATTTCAGTAGGTAAAAAATGCTGGGCTGCCATATCGCAATGAGTTTTACATTTTAGGTTGAAGGGGTTAACAAGAGAAGTGCAGGGCTTGCTATTGCCTGCATGTCATAGTTATTTATTATAACATCACAACCACTGCATATCAGAAATAAAAATAAAAGCAAAAAAAAAAAAAAAGGTCCAAACACAGCAATTTTGATCAAAGATGCCATCTTTAACATCACAGGTAGCATTTTCTCTGCCCCCTTCAATAAATACATCACACTGAATGACATTTGATTTGATGACCTTTATTAAACATCATAAA
>NC_056734.1:306575007-306635007 GCF_019279795.1 Protopterus annectens
TAAAAAAAAAAAATCATGAGTCCCGGAACTCCATGCATGTATGCTTGGAATTCCTGGTACTCACAGAACTCCAAACTGCTGTGGGCAGTCCGGCTAGAGGAGAAAGGCATCTCTGCCCTGCAACCCAGAGGTCTGTGCGGTGATGACTGCACAGAAGAGAAGGAAACCAGACTGCATCGTCTGCAGGCTGGAGCCTCCAACCTATTGTCACAGAGCCAGCTGATAGCTTGCATGGGCTGAGGAGAAGACTACCAAGGAGAAGAGCTTGCTTCATTGGACTACCAAGGAGCGTTCAGGGGATGAATACTGGATTACCTACCAAGGAGCTTGCTTTCAGGGGGAACAGAAGACTGGATTATTGCTTCAGGTAGTGTGTGTGGAACAGAAGACTGGATTATTGCTTCAGTGTGTGTGTGTGTGTGTGTGTGTGTGTGTGTGTGTGTGTGTGTGTGTGTGTGTGTGTGTGTGTGTGTGTGTGTGTGTGTGTGTGTGTAATGCCCCAATTGGTATATACTGGTGGCTAGAGAGAACACATGATGGTGGGCAGAGAATACTCAGGCTTGAACCCTGTACCTTGGGTGCAGGTGGCAATAGTTGAATTCCCTACCCACCTCCATTTGTAAAAAAATTGCAGATTTTTGCCTCATATTTGTTCTGTTCCTCATAAAATCTGTGATTTCTGTGTGTTTGTTTTTCCTTGCAAAGTCAGTAGTGCTGTGATGCACTAGTAGCATTGTTGATTGACAGCTACAGGTTCTCTAGTTTGATTCTTGGGTGGGGTGCCTTCTGTGTGGAGTCTGCATGTCCTCCCATCTTACAGAGAACATGTGTCTGGTGTGTTTCTCCCTGCTCTGCTGAAAATTGGCTTTTGTTCCAAGTCAGACTTTCCTGGCTAACAATGTTAAATAAAAATAACAGGTATTTGAATTTCAGACTTCGTATTCTTTAGAAAATACATGGTAACACAAAACATTTTATTCTAGCAATTTTCTAAGTTTATAACAAGGATATTTGAAATTTGTCCCTATTTTCAGACTGTATTCCCCCATTATTGGCTTTGTCCAAGTTTTTTGTGCTAAGGTTGAGAGCTATGGTGAGAACTGAATTCACTAAAGTGTAGCCATTTAAGTTTTAGTCTTCCTCTCTTTCACAAAACAGATGGTATGGCATAGTGTTATGTTGCTCTGACTGTTTTGCACAGGGTCCCCTGGGTTCAAAACTAGGCAGTGAAATGTATGGTGGTAAAGCAGCATTTTATTTTTGCAACTTTCCAACATTATACAAGCAATGTTTAAAATGTGTCCCTGTTTTTTGGGCTTTTGCCCCCCCCCCATTCAATTTTGGCTTTTTCCAGATTTCTTGTGCTGCAAAGTTCAGAGATACAGCTGTGTCGAGTAGATTTTACAAGGAGCTGAGAGCTGCAGGGGAACAAAAGTTTAATGCTGCTTATGCCGAGTCTGCTTACATTGTAAATAGCGCAACAGGTAGTGTACTTGCTTTTGATGCAGAAGGCTGTGGGTTCTAGTAGGTAGATGCATTGCTGATACTGTACTATGTTGTAAAGGGGGTGGATGCTGCAGTCCTTTTTGGTGAAGATACCTAGTAACTATGAACCTGTTATCAGTTTACTATCCATTCCCTATTGTGATGTTAATAGCTTATCATTTTTTTAATGTAACATAGGCAATTTATTCCTCAAGGGCAACAGGCACTTTATTTGTAGATGAAACAATGCCATATAAAGTTGTTGCTAGTAGCAATCTCTTCATTAGTTACAGATTTCTTTAATGTGGAATTATTTAGATGACTTTTACTTCTTCTGAGATTGTACATATTTACTGATACTGGTGGACAGTAGAAGTTTGAGTAGACTTTTATGATGCAAATGTTCTGAACTGGGCAGTTTTGTCATTAATGGTGCACACATTTTGTTTCATTGTATACTGGAAAAATGTTCAAAACAGTAAATTTAAAATACCCTCTAACTGTACTGCATTGTACAAGGAATATAATTTAATACAATCAGGAAGGTGTATCAAAGAGCATGTGTATGTTTCGTGTTCAAGGGACCTATGATTTGAAAACAGCCCAAAGTTAATCTTTATCTGCCACTGGCAAAATGTATTTCTTTGACTGTGGGTTTCAATGCTGTTTCAATGAATGTGAGTTCCAAGGGCAGAGAAGTTTTAATGCTAAGTCTATTTTCATTGTGAGACTGCATTGCTTTGTTTATCAGATATCTATTAAAGTTTATGCGTAAAATGCAAAATTAAACTTTCAAATGAAATCCAAATCATGGCAGAAGTAAAGCAGTATGCACATTACAGTGTTTATGGTAAATGGGGTGAACTAACCAAGGAATGGGACATTGGAATGGCTGCAGGGGGGAGGCTCCATTCGACCATGATTTCGTGAGGGGGGGGGGAGGGCAGCAAACTCAAAGATGGCCCCAGCTGAAATATACCTCTCAACTGTCCAGATTTTTGCAGAATGAATATATTTTTGTTTCTTATTTTTGGTTTGTTCCTCATAAAATTTGTAGTTTTCTGGCAAATCATTTAGGAATGAAGTCACTAAATAATGATAGACATTGAGTTTCAGATGTCATAACATTCAGAAAAATGCATGCTAAAGCAAGACCTGTTATTCTATTAACTGTCTTAAATTTATACAAGAGCAATTTTTAGCACTGTTTGTATGTTCCCCCAATATATTTGGCCTTGTCCAGATTTCCTGCATTAAGAGGTATAGAGGTACGTGCAAATAAATCACTTTATAGAATTAGGAATATCCAAACTTCTCAACTGTCCCCAATTTTGGCTCAAACTGTTGCTCTCCCCCTAATAATCCAGGTTTATATTAGAACAACAAACATTTGAAATGTCGGGTGTTCTAATATTGACCCGTTTTCAGCAAATGCTGAAAATATCAAAGTAACAGGAAACAGAATTCTTTCCTAGGGAAAGAATTTGGTTGTCCATTTCTGTTGCTTCAGTATTTTCAGTGCTCTGATGGAAAGTTACGGGTCAGGTTCAGGTAAGTGTGCGATTGTGTGGATGTACGCATTAGAATGGGTTAGGTGAGTTAGGGTTAGGGCACGGGTCAGGAAAGTGTATGAGTGTGTGGACGTGTGGGTTAGGGCGGGTTAGGTGAGTTAGGGTTAGGGCACAGGTGAGGTGACTGCGCGATAGTGATGGACCTTAGGGTTAGGGTTTGGGTTAAGGTGAATGGATAGTTAGTGGTGTATGTATAGTTTAGTGTAGGGTTAGGTGTACAAGTTTAGGTGTATGTGTGTGGATTGCTGTTTGTTTGGTGTGCTTGTGTTGTGTGTATGTGTTTTGGAACAGCAAATTTTTTCCCTAGGAAAAAATTTGCTGTTCTGAATGTTTGATGGTTTTTTTTTTTCGATTGCTAGGGTTCGATATTAGAACACTCAACATTTTGAATGTTCGGTGTTCTAATATAGACCCAATAATCCCTCCACAAATTTTCAATTTTGGAAGAAAGCATGGAGGATTTACAATTATAAATAACTGTAATTATCAGAGTTATAGATTACTTTTATTTCAGAAATGCATGTAGATGCTCTTATTTTGTCAGCTGCTCAAGTTTACAGTACTAACATTAAAAAGGTGTCCCTTCTTTGACAGGTTCCCAGCTGTATTGTGTGGCAATTTTATATTTTTGCATCACATTTTTGGTCTGTTTTTCATAAAATTGTGTTTTTCTGGCAAATTAGTAGCAAATCATTAAAGATTGAACTTAGAAAATAATGGCAGACATTTGAATTTCAGATTTCATACCCTTCAGAAAATTCATACTAATGCAAGACCTACTACTTTCTAAGTTTATAAGAGCAATATTTAAAAATTGTCCTTATTTTTGGGCCTGTGTCCCACTTCTATGTATGGCTTTTACCAGATTTCTTGCTCTGAAGTTGTGAGGTATGAGTGTCAGAGCCATCACTGTCAGTCAGAGACATTTCAAATTGTGACATACTTGTTGCACCCCACTCACCTTTGTAGTCACTCTGGATGTGTCCATGCAAGGCAAGGAGCAGTTATGCAGTGTAAGTGTGCAGAGTATTCCTCCATCCAAGATAGACCACAAGTACGACCGTGGCTTTTCATCTGTCCTTGATTTTACAGAATGTTCTGGTTTTCTGTCATATTTTTATACTGTTGATTTATGCTTCTTATTATTCAGAAAATGCATGCTGTCCCAGTGCCCTGTTGCTCTGTGTTTAAGTAGCAACGATTTAATGACTATCAGGTAAGCTTGTCGAAGATTGTAAGATGCAAGTAAGCTTTAATAAACATACTGTTAAAGAATTACCAACATTGAAAGCCTTTTTGTTGTTGCCATGCAGAGAATATTTACATAACTAGATAACTTATAAGCCTTAGGTATGGAAATGCATACGGCAGTATTTGTAATAAAGGACAGGCTTGCAGTATTTTCAGAAGCTCATTACATTTGTTAGAGACTTGCAGTCATCTTTGCAGGCTTTACCCATAAACTAAACAGAATGCCAATCTATCATGTGTGGTCCATAACTTGTGCAGTAGTCCTTTAAGAATTTTATCTTGAGCTTGTTTCTTGTTTGCTGTTCATTTTTGTCTTCCCCATGAAACAAGTAGATAGTTGTTGTCAGGCCGCAGGTATTTTTGGATGAGAAACATTTTTGCAAGTGGGGGTATCACATACAGATTGCTACTTTCAGCATGTTACTTGGTAATTTTATAAAGCAGAATATAAATTATAATTAGAACTGCAGTGCAAGGAGAAGTGGTTTGAGTTGAGTGCTGATTGTTTTTTTTATACTTGATTTTGACTAGCATTCCAATAATGTATTTGAAAAGTAATTTATTTTTTCATGCATCACAACCTTTGTGTTTCCAGGTAAATATCAAGTAAGTTGTCATGTAGCCAATGCATTGAAATATTTTTTTCTTCTACACTTCATTTTGTCTTGATTGGACTTTCTTATGATAGTTTGGCACCCAGGGCACCATATTTAAAGTTCCACCCCTTTCTAGTTGGCCCCACCCCTCCCATTGGCCCCACCCATTCAGCTGTCTCCTGCAGCCCCCTTTTAATTTGAAGTCACCAGCCAACACTGGTAACTACAGCAGAGCTAGTAAGGGAGATGGCTAGAAAGGTGCTTGGTGTGACATCTGGAAAGAGGAAGAAGGACAAGGAGACCTGGTGGTGGAATGAGAAAGTACAGGAGAGTATACAGAGAAAGAGGTTGGTGAAGAAGAAGTGGGATTGTTAGAGAGATGAAGAAAATAGACAGGAGTATAAGGAGATGAGGTGCATGGCAAAGATAGAGGTGGCAAAAGCTAAGGATAAGGTGTATGAAGAGTTGTATGAAAGGTTGGACACTAACAAGGGAGAAAAGGACCTGTACCGATTGGCTAGACAGAGGGGCTGAGCTAGTAAGGATGTGCAGCAGGTAAGGGTGATAAAGGATAATGTGGGAAATGTACTCACAAGCTAGGAGAGTGTGTTGAGCAGATGGAAAGAGTACTTTGAGGAGCTGATGAATGAAGAGAACGAGAGGAAGAGAAGGTTGGATGATGTGCAGATAGTGAATCATGAAATGCAATGGATTAGCAAGGAGGAAGTAAGGATAGCTATGAAGAGGATGAAGAATGAAAAGGCTGTTGGTCCAGATGACATACCTGTGGAAGCATGGAGGTGTTTAGGTGAAATGGCAGTGGAGTTTTAAACTAGATTGTTTAATGAAATCTTGGAAAGTGAGAGGATGCCCGAGGAATGGAGAAAAAGTGTTTTTATTTATTTATTTATTTGCAGTTGGTTTACCAGGATAGTCCATTGGGCCAAGATGAACCCGTTTTCAATGGAGTCCTGGGGAGAAAAGCTTCAGTAACAAGTTACACTAGGTTATACATTAAAAATTACAAAGTTTACAGTAAACAAGTTACACTAGGTTACACATATATATAGATTACAAAGTTACAAGTGAACAACAAGTAAGTATAGTTCTAGAAACCAGGTTAAAATAGGCTTTTGGTTAAGATAAAAAAATTTACAAGTGATACAATTTAGTGTGAGACAAGAGTTCTAGTATATAAAGGTACAATTTAGAGAGGGTGCAAGTTAGTACAAGCCGAGAGAGATTGTGGTAGGAGAGGTAGGATGGATGTGACCAGAGAGGTGGACAATGTTTAGTTGTGGAGATTATGTTGGGAGAGAACAGGAGCATTCCCACTGGGATAAAAGGTGAGAACAGGAGCATTCCCACTGGGATAAATGATAAGAGTGAAGAGATTTTTTGAATGTAGAGTGATTGGAGATGGTACGAATGAGTGGTGGAAGAGCATTCCGTAGATGAGCTAGACTGTAGGATAGGAGGTTTTTCCCAGAGGGACAATTTGGTTTGTATAATTCTATTAGATTTTGGTTGTTAGATCTTAGTGTTCGGTTAGGTAGATGCATTTTAAAAGTAGAGGATAGGGATGGACAAAGTGAGGGGTTGAAAATGAGTTTATGTGCAAGAGTTAGTTGAGTGTAGGTGAGATGGTTGGATAGTTCTAGCCAATTTAGCTTGTGGAGGGAAGAGCAGTGGTGACTACAGGACTTGTGGCTAGTAGCGAATTTAGCTATTTTGTTGTAGCATGTGGAGAGTTGAGTTTTAAGGGAGGATTGCAAGTTAGTTAAGAGTGGAGCTCCATAGAGAAGGGAGGGGATAAGAAATGAGGTAGCGAGAGTGATTTTGGTGGATGGTGTGAGATAGCGATTTTGTCGGTACAGCATACCTAATTTTTGATGTGTTTTCTTGATATTAAGTTGTAGGTGGGAGCTGAATTTGAGTTTATTATCAATTTGTACCCCAAGTAATTTAGTCTCAGTTACCAATTCCAAAGCTGTGTTGTTATGACTAGTGATAGAAAAAGTGTTAGAATGGATAGAGGTGTTTTTGGTGGGAGTGAAAATCATTAGCTTAGTTTTAGAGGCATTTAGTGCTAGGTGACTGTGATTCATCCATTGTTCTGTGATAGAGAATGTGTCTTGTGTTAGCTTTTGTAGTATGGGAAGGGATGTTGCAGAACAGATAATAGTGGAATCATCTGCATATTGAATGATATTTGAGAAAGGGATAGAGTTATGGAAATCATTTATGAATATATTGAAGAGGAGAGGACCTAATATGGAACCTTGGGGAACTCCTGTTGGGGTAGTAAGGAAGGAAGAGTTGGCCTTTTTCCATTTGACAGATTGGTATCTATTGGATAAGTAACTGGAGAACCAGTTTAAAGAGGAGGGAGATAGGTTGAGTTGAGAGAGTTTAGTTAGAAGAAGTTTGTGAGAGATAGTATCAAAGGCTTTAGAGAGGTCAAGTAGAAGGGTCGAGACAATGTGTCCAGAGTCATGGGCTTTATTTACGATTTCCAGGAAGGAGAGTAGGGCTGTCATAGTACTATGACCAGGTCTAAAACCGTGTTGTGTTGGAGTTAATAGGTTATTGTCTATGAGATATGGTAGGATTTGTTGTTGGATACATTTTTCTAGGATTTTAGAGATGGGTGATAAGATGGCTATGGGACAAAAATTAGTTGTGTTGCTATTTTTGCTGCCCTTATGTAAGGGTATGATATAAGCCTTTTTCCAAATTTGGGGTACTATGGATTCTTGTATAGAGCGGTTGATTAGAATACTAATGGGGTAGGCAATGGATTCTGTGGCTATACTAAGAAAATATGATGGTAAGTTGTCTGGGGCGTTGGAGCATGGCTTAAGCTTCTGAAGGAATTTTTTAATGGTGGATATGGGAATAGGTTGTAGAGAAAAAGGAGAGAGAGGGAAAGGGAGGGTATTACAGGAAGGTGGTTGATGACAAGGAGAGAGTGAGGATGTTGGAGAAGAGGTAAGGGAGTAATTAGAGGAAGATGAGGGTGAGGTGGTGGGGGTGGTGTTGTTAGAGAATGTCGAAGTTAGTTTTGAAATAGAGTTGATGAAAAAGGAATTAAATTGTGAAGCTAAGTCTATGTCAGGAGCATTAGGGTCTGGGCTGGGGTTGTCAGTTTTGCCTGGACTGAGAAGGGTAGTGACTCCTTTCCAAAATTTCTGTGGGTTTGTTGTATTGCTGTTTTGGAGTTCAGAGAAGTAATTTTGTCGGTCAGTGGTAATAAGCTTTTCTACTATATTTCTAAGTGTTTTATATTCATTTAGATGTAGGGGAGACCTATTTTTTTGGTAAGAAGTCCAAACTTTATCTCTGCATTTCATGGTTATGAGAGTATTTTTTGTTAGCCAAGGGGCAGTTTTGGTTTTTATTCTCTTAGTCTGTAAGGGGGCGTGAATGTCAAGGATTTTTAAGAAGGTTGAATTGAAGTGAGTAACAGCATCATCTAAGGGTAGAGTTTTTAAGGTGTTCCAATTTATTGATTTAAGGGAATCAGTGAAGGTTGTGGGGTTGAAATTTTTCTGGTTATGAAAAGTAATGAAATTATGGGTTTGGAGTATGGGTGAAGAGAGTCGATATGTGTAAATTGGTAGATGGTCACCAAGTGGGTGTGGGAGGGTGCCATTATCAAAATAATGCTGAGGGTGTGAGACTAAGATCCAGTCAAGTATGCTACCATTGGATAGGTTTTTGAGGGTGGGTTGTGGAGTTAATAAGCTGTGAGAAGTTGTAAAGGTTGATATTTAGTGGATTTGTGGGAGCTTGGACGGAGGCCCAATTGATATTCATGTCTCCCAAGACTATTATTTCATTGGAAATGTTAGAAGAGAGCCAAAGTATGATATCTTCAAGTATTGTGATATTATCGCCAGGGGGAATGTAGAGGGAGGCTATGCATATGTGTTTGTGTATATTAACCTGAAATAATGCTAGGAGCATTTCAGCATTATTGAAGTGGGGAATAGGTTTGTTATATGGGGTAACAGACAAGGAGGATGAATATAGGAGAGCAACTCCACCTCCTTTTTTATGGGTTCTATCATTTCTTAAGATTGAATCGTTTGGTGGTATTATTTCAGAGTCTTTATGTGGGGTTTTAGCCATGTTTCAGAGATGGATAGGAAGTCAGGTTTGATGTGAGTAAGCCATGCATGGAGATTTGGGATTTTGTTCACAATGCTTTGGGAATTTAGTGAGGTAAACAGAATGGCTTTATTTGTGGTGGATGAGGTGGGTGGGCCAGGATTGGGGTGTATGTCACCTGATAATAGTGTGGTAATTAGGTATAGGATTGGGTTGGAGAGGTATTTGGATTGTTTAAAGTATATGCTAGGCTTAATTAAGATGTTGAAGAATTTATTAGGTAAAGTGATAGGAGTATTTTTATTCAAGGTGATAGATTTATAAGGAAAGAGTAGATGGTTGCTGATAGTGTATAAGTGAGGAGATATTAAGATATGGGATTTTAGGGGAGGTGAGATGTGATGATTTGTTACATGAAAACATTGTGAGTGTATAGTGTGATTGGGCTGAGTAAGGTAGTGGAAGTAGGATATAGAGGGAAGTAGTAGCAACAGCATGAGTATAGATGGGGATTTGGAGAACATAATGGTGTGGAATGTTATAGATTGCAGTTGTGAGATAGTGTGAAGTTACTGAGTAGAATGTGGTTGTAAAGGGGTGATATTTAAAGTGGTTTAATAAGATATGTAAACCTTTGGAATGGGGTGGAGATTAGAAGAGTAGTTGAATATAGTTGGGGTGTCAGTGAGTGTAGTTGAAAGATGTAACCAGATAGGTGGTTTGGGTTATATAGTTATAGGGTAAGTCGGGGGTGGGGAAGGGAGTAGGAGTTAACCAGGAGGTGGAAGTTAATTGGCTAGATATTGTGGTGGGTGTGGTTACATTGGTATAAATGTAGAGGTACTGGGGGCGGGTGGGAATTGGGGGCAGGGTAGGGGAGCGGAGTGAGCCTGCAGGGCGAACGGAGCGGGTAGAGCCAAGGAAGGCAGGCAGAATCGGAGCGAGAAACAATCAACAATCAGTGGACTGTTTGTTGGAGAAGGTAAGTACAGGAAACAAGGGCTTATTAGGATAGAATAGTCAAGAGGACAGAAAGGGGGAGAGAAACAGTAGAGGTTACACTTGTAGAGAATGGTAAACATGTAAGAGATGTGTGGAGTCAGGAATGGAGGAGAGCGGGTGCCAGTCAGTGGTCAAATGCTAAAAGTACACCTGTAATTCTCTTAGGGAAAACAGAGGGGTTTGGCTGCTGGCTTCCTGATCAGGGAGCATACTGATAACCAATCAGGGACCAGAATACAATATCACAATGATAAGGGTTTAGCAGCAGTAACACATACTTCCTTAGTCCCTTCTTATTTCAAATTCCCTTTAAGGGGATGAGTCAGCAGAGCTTGATATTTATTGCTATTTGGAGAGAGCATCCAGGCCAGGCAAGGTCACAGGGGGTTTTCAGGGCAAGAAAGCTAGAGGGCAAGAGAAAGTATAGAGAGAAAGTAATATGTTTAATAACAAAAACTGTTTCACATTGCCTTTCTACAGTAGCATTTAACAAGTTTAGCAAGTAGTGATTTTTAAGAATAAGGGTAATGTGCAGAGCTGTAATAACTACAGAGGGATTAAACTGATCAGTCACAGCATGAAGTTATGGGAAAGAGTAGTGGAAGCTAGGTTAAGAAGGGAGGTGATGATTATTGATCAGCAGTATGGTTTCATGCCAGGAAAGAGCACTACAGATGCGATGTTTGCTCTGAGAGTGTTGATGGAGAAGTACAGAGAAGGTCAGAAGGAGTTGCATTGTGTCTTTGTGGACTTAGAAAAAGCATATGACAGGGTGCCTAGAGAGGAGTTGTGGTATTGTATGAGGAAGTCGGGAGTGTCAGAGAAGTATGTAAGAGTGGTACGGGATATGTACAAGGGTAGTGTGACAGCGGTGAAGTCTGTGGTGGGAGTGACAGATGTGTTTAAGGTACAGGTGGGATTACATCAAGGATCAGCTCTGAGCCCTTTGGTGATGGACAGGTTGACAGATGAGATCAGACAGGAGTCCCCATGGACTATGATGTTTGCAGATGACATTGTTATCTGTAGTGAGAATAGGGAAAAGGTGGAGGAGACGCTGGAGAGGTGGAGATATGCTCTAGATAGAAGGGGAATGAAGGTCAGCAGGACTAAGACAGAATATGTGAATATGTGAATGAGATGGAGGATAGAGGAATGGTGAGGATGCAGGGAGTAGAGTTGGTGAAGGTGGATGAGTTTAAATACTTGGGACCAACAGTTCAGAGTAATGATGAGTGTGGAAGAGAGGTGAAGAAGAGAGTACAGGCAGGATGGATTGGGTGGAGAAGACTGTCAGGAGTGATTTGTGACAGGCAAATACCAGTAAGAGTGAAAGGGAAGGTCTACAAGACAGTAGTGAGGCCAGCTATGTTATATGGATTGGAGACAGTTGCATTGACAAAAAGGCAGGAGTCAGAGCTGGATGTGGCAGAGTTAAAGATGTTAAGATTTGCACTGGGTGTGACGAAGGTGGACAGGATTAGGAATAAGTATATTAGAGGGTCAACCTAGGTTGAAAGGTTTGGAGACAAAGCCAGAGAGGCACCATTATGTTGGTTTGGACTTGGGCTAAGGAGGGATGCAGAGTATATTGGGAAAAAGATGCTAAGGATGAAGCTGCCAGGTAACAGGAAAAGAAGAAGGCCTAAGATAAGGTTTATGGATGTGGTGAGAGAGGACATGCAGGTGATTGGTGTGACAGAGCAAGATGCAGAGGACAGGAAGAAATGGAAACAGATGATCCAATGTGGTGACCTCTAATGGGAGAAGCCGAAAGAAGAAGAAGAACTGAAATATGATTGGATACATCTGGTCAAAACTAAAAGGTCTAAGAAATTAATCAAAAAGTTAAGTATCTAAAACCTAAACATAAGATACCACAATAATGTGGTCAGAATTACAGACAAGAACAGCATGTGTATGCTTGAGCCTTAATTAAAACTGTTAATAGCAGACTTATGCACCTAGACATTTAACAAATGGTTATACATACAAGCTGGGGTCATCACCATAACAAAGAGTATAAGGAATCACTTGCATTCTATTGTTTTAAAACAAAGCAGGTGGCATTGATGTAGCGTGTATGGGATAATAATCTGTGACTTGCAAAAGAAGGGCAAATCTCATCCAAAATGGTAAAGTATTACTTTATTGGAGTGGCAAAACCATTTAGAAGAAATAAATTGTTGCTTGACTGCTTATTTGAAGGCTACAGGTTTAAAAAATGTGCCTTTACCAGATGTAAGATTATTGCCATCATATGATACTGACTTGTGCATTGATTACCTGATGGAAGATTATTGCCATCATATGACACTGACTTGTGCATTGATTACCCAATGGAAGATTATTGCCATCATATGATACTGACTTGTGCATTGCTTATCTGATGAAAGATTATTGTCATCATATGACACAAACTTGTGCATTGCCTACCTGATGGAAGGTTTGCCATCATATGACACTGACTTGTACATTGATTACCCGATGGAAGGTTTGCCATCGTATGACACTGACTTGTGCATTGATTACCCAATGGAAGATTATTGCCATCATATGATACTGACTTGGTATTGATTACCCTATAGAAAATTATTGCCATCATAGGATACTGACTTGGTATTGATTACCCGCTGGAAGATTATTGCCATCATATGATGTTGACTTGTGCATTGATTACTATTAAACTAATACTGTATGTCCAGTGATACTGATACTGTGTACACTGAGTAACCATAATGATTAGTAGTGCATTAGACATTATCAGGGTACTTTGATTCTGACCAGAAAAGGTTCTGTGGAATATAACGTTTTAAGCTGGGTTTCTCTGCAGTAGAGTTGTATGTGGTAAAATGAATAATATACACCATTCTAAATGTCCTATAAATGACAGTTGTAAACATGGCTATGGGGTTATAACATTATTTTAGTATACCTAGAGGAATATACCACAATCTGGTAAAGCAAGAAATGCTATCTAACAGGCTGGTTTGTAGGAATAACTGTGTGTCCCCATAGATGTAGAGGCTGACCTTATAAAGAAGTCCATGTTTTTGATTTTCTGTTAACTCCTTTGTCAATATTTTTAGCATATCATAGGTTGTTGTCAAGGAAAACACTTATGCCTGTACTCACAAAAAATGGTAAGGCTGCGCATGTTGCCTTGCACTGATATGCTGAGTTACACTGATGCACCATACGATGATTCAGAGTCACTCACATTTCCAAAAGTGATCTCATTATTTCAGAATTTGTTTGAGTAAGAATCACAGCATTAGTCAGCCAAATGAGTACTGACCAGAGTGGCTACAGACCACAAACAGTCACTGATATACCTGCCACTCCAAAAACATGCACGCACACATGCACGCACACACACACACACACACACACACACACACACACACACACACACACATGTTCATGCGCACTCACACACACATATGCACACACACGCATGCACACGCACGCACACACTCTCACAGTAGTATCTCACAAATTCTGCTCCAGTACTCTCACATATACAATAAAACACAAATATGCCCATTCAGATAGCCCACAACTTCCCTGCCTCAGTAATCTCTGCAGGGCGAAGTGGAACACCATTTGCAGGATCCCTTTACTGAAATACATAGGCTTTAATGGCAAGATTGCCACTGAATCTTATGTCCCTGCAGATATATAGTACAGGCATGTATAAAGATCATACTATATGAGTCTTCTAATGGTGCAGTGCACTGTGGGCATATTGCCTAAGGCCTCACCCAGAGATTACTTTGTGTATTTGCACCGATTTAGGTCTAAGAATAGGAGCAATCATGTGATGCATACAGGGCAGCTACTGGTTATCTAGCCTGCTTCACAAGCTGACTAGGAATACCGGCCCAAGATGCTTTGTTTGAGCAGTGACTTCAGTTAGAGGAGATTTTGAGGTTATATTAATAGTTTCTTTTGTAAAAAGCATGTCTTTTTATTTAAAAATAGGTCAGAAAAAGAGAGACAATTTTGTATGCTGCTAAAGTCTACAGCATTGACAGAGCTTAACTGACAGGTTTTTCTGACAGAATGAATACTGGATTTTCAAGAACTTAAAGAAGCAATTTTTGATAGACAGACTGACCAGATGTGCTAGAGTCCTTGAGGTCTTGTGGAAATTGTTTTCAACTAAATGACTAAATGACAACAGCAAAAGCCTTCCTAAATATTTCAATGAGCTACTAAGGCAGCATACACCACTAAATAAGAGAAGCAGATTTCAGTATATCTTTAATATTTATTTAACATTTGTTTACCAGGAAAGTCCAACTTGGAACAAAGCCAATTTTCAGCAGAGGCCAGGGAAGAAACACTCCAGACACCTGTCTTTGTAATGTGGGAGGAAACCGGAGCAAACCCACAAGGACGCAGGAAGGACATGCAGAATCCCTACAGAAAGCACACCGGCCGAGAATTGAACCAGAAAACCTCTTGCCATGAGGCAATATTGCAACTGCTGCACCATTATTTTTTGAGTGGCTGTTTAATGAAATGTTGCAAATGTTTATTGTTTCTATTGATGGTGATGTATTTTTTTTAATGTGGTTGCGGTCCTTCCAGTAATGGCATCTTTCTTCCTATAGTCTGAAAAAAAATATTTATAGAGAAAAAAAATCAGTTTCACCAAAGTGAGATCTGCTGATCTTAGCAGCACCTTGAATCAAGATAAAGTACTCTTATCATACAACTGAGAAATCTTATGTTTTCCTCTTGCATTCTGAAATGTCATCGGTAGTAAAATTAAGACTAATGGTTCCAGTATGCATCATTCTTTTCTATTTTAGACAAATAAATCCACTAATACGAAATACTGCTCATTGTATGTTCTGGAGTATTTTAACACAAGTGGAAACAATATTTCTTTGGCTATTTGACTGTTTGCTGTTTCTTTTTTTTCTCTTTATGTAATGGTTAGTCATATTTATTGTAAAGTTTTGGCAAATAATGATAATGATTTCTTTAGACTAGTTTCATTACAATTTTCAGAAAACACACAGAATATATCTAACTGTGTGTATATATATATATATATATATATATATATATATATATATATATATATATATATATATGTATAGCAAAACACGAATCCCAACACTAAAGGAGCTTAGATAGCTATTGAAAAGTAAAAATCACAACTGCTCTTCAATTGCATATGCAGCACAGTCCAGAAACTATAAATGTTGAAGAAACAAACTAATAAACTTTGCTAAAACCGAAATGCACATTTATTGTAAAGGTAAGCGCTTTCGCGGTGTGCCCCACCGCTTCATCAGACATACAAATAACCATTAAAAACAGTTTAAATACAAACCATCAAGTGCAATCCACCAATCATTAGCCTTAGTAAATGCAAATTCTAAATATCTCACCAGTTACTAAATCCGGTAATTGAGAACATCTCAGCGTACTTCCATGAGTTCAAACAAGAGAGTCGACATACGTCACTCACTGTGCGCATGATAAAACCTACGTACGCTAAGTACCAAGGCAATGCAAAAAAGTACATCACTGCATTGAATGAAGTATGTAAACATAAAATATCTAATAAAACGTTGTTCAAAAATACAAAAATGCATACACGCCTTAGTACAGGGGGCTTTCCCCCCTGCTTATAGGTAGGTTAAGTGTGTTTGTGTGTGTTGTCATGTTTGTTTAGTTAGGTAGGTGTATGTGTGTGTGTGATTATGTCCTGCTTTGTGTGTGTGTGTGTGAATGGTAGCGATTGTAGTATTCGTGAATGTGGGTTTCCGTGTATGTGGTTTTTCAACTATTCAGTCTTGAAATACTGAAATTCAACATTTCAGTATTTCGAGATTGTATAGCGACTCTCTCTCTCTCTGTATATATATATATATATATATATATATATATATATATATATATATATGTGCCACCGATTATAAAATGAGGCATAGAGCTAAACATCATATAGACCTTATAAAATGGATAGTTCATAGCCATATTAAGCAGTATATTCTCCTGTTTGGCAGAAAAAGAATGTACTTGTAAACATTCATTTCATGTTGACTACCTGTACCCATTTTGTATTTATTTTACCTAGCCTTAGTTCCAAAATCTAGTCAACTAGCAAATTCATTCATGGTTAATTAATAATTTATTAATAACTGACATGTAAATAAGGAGTTAAGGAAAGTCAAGCTGTGTTAAGAAACTACCATACATTTATATATTTGAGTACATTCCCTGTTACAGGCCTTACCTCTCAGTATATCTGCCTGCAGATCAGTTGCTGGTCTGACTTCCAGGGATCTACTTCCTCTCCCCAAGACTTTGGTCACCTCCCTTCTACTGTTGTGTAAGGACATAAATGGTGTAAGAGGGGAGTCAAGTTAATGCCATCTCTAGTTTTTTCTTGCCTTGACAAAGCAAGATGACAAGCCTTGGCAAGGAAGTCCTAGTGGACTAAGTGCATACCTCTTAACCTCGTAGAGCAAGAAATCTGGACAAAGCCATATATAAAATTGGGACAAAGACCCCAGAATAGGGACAATTTTTAAATATTGCTCTTACAAACTTAGAAAGTTGATAGAATAGCAAATTTTACATTAGTATGATTTTTTCTGAAGGGTATGAATTCTGAAACTCAAATTTATTTCATTATTTTCTAACTTCAGCCTTTAATGATTTGCCAATAATTTGCCAGAAAACCACACTTTTATGAAAAATAGACCAAAAATATGTGGCAAAAATCTGGACATTCTACGAAAATCTGTATAGCTGAGAGGTATGTCAGGTCCAAGAGGGTAGGGTCTCCTCTACCACTATCCCATCCCACAGGTCCCCAATATCCCTCTCTTGTTAGAATGACAAGGTAAAACTTGGAGCAGGGCTTACTAAGGAAATGAGAGAGAAATGTTAAATGGATAAAATGCGGGGGGTGGGGGGGTACAACCCTGGGTAACATGAAGCAATACAAGAGAACAGGGAAGGTGTGGGAGACAAACCTGGACTGTGACAGTGAATGTACTCAAACATCTGCATTTATGGCAAGTTTCTAATACAGCTGTGCTATGCTCATCATACTTAACACTGTCACAGTTCTTAATTGCTGGGAAGATTTCAAAAGCAAGAAAGATGGTGGATGGTAGAATAAATGTATTAGGTTAGTAAGCCTTGCTTGACAACTAAGGTGAATCCAGTCATGTCATTCAAGGTGGCCTTCAGATTTTAGTGCCAGAGGTATGTGTACAAAGAGGATCAGGTAATAGCCTCAAACATAACTTCATTACTGACCTCCAAGAAGAAATGCTGTGATATCTGCAGTAGTTCTTATGGAAGGACTTTTATAAGGCCAGGAACAGATTAATCATTAGAAGATTAAAAGGAATTTTCCGGCCTTTGGAAAGAATTTGTATACTGACAGGCATACCTTCCTTTTATTTTCCATGAAAACAAATAGCTGATAAATCTTATTGAACTGTTTAGTCCTGTGTAAATAGAACTTGAGCTCTCAATGATGATCCAGGTTCATTCTCCTGGATAAGCAAACTGAGATAGCTAAGGCATGGATTTCTAATGACATGTAAGGAAGTCCTGTATTGTAAAAGTCTGAAAGGTATCCCAGGACCATTGGAACATCTTCCCTGTTTGGGTTTTGGTCTCCGAGTGTGGATCAGAAAAAGAATCTTCTTCACACTGTTAGGTATGTTTGTCTTTGGTTTCCTTGCCTCTCGCATAACATTAAACATGTCCCCAGAATGCATGTGCCTTATTGGGATTAGTCTGAAATCTTGAAAGCTGCTAGCCTTACAGTTTTTAGTTTTGTTTTATGTTCAAAGGTCCAGAGTGTGAGAAAAAACTTTCCACTTTCCCCTTGTTAGGCAGTGTAAGAAGGGAAACCAGTGTTGCTTTGTCCAAAAAGGAGATATGATTGTCATCAAGGATATAGCAGGGGAAGTGTAGAGGAACAGGCATGTTCAATCCATGGAGAAAATATGTGTCTTCCAGGATTCTGAAGTTGTTCTTCTGCAGATCATATTTCTTAACTGTCTGTTCACAGGTGAAGCAAAAAGCTTGATTTATGGCATAGCCCACATCTTGATCACATCTAAAAAGACATTAATTTTCCGCACCCATTTGTGAAGGACTATCTGGGATCTGCTCAACCTGTCTGCCAGGACAGTTCTCTGCAGTGGGCTATGGACTGACATGACACTCAAGCCTGCCCTCTACAGTAATGTAAGATTACATGGCAAGCCTGCACATTAGATAGGAGTTATTTCTTCCCTGTTTGTTGATGTACCACAACACTGTTGTATTGTCTTTTGTGACCTGAAGAACACCTTGATTACCTATCTGGCTGTAAGCTTTCAAAGTCAGAACCATCATCACCACCATAATTTCTTTCATATTTCTATGTATTTTTCTCATGCTTTGACCCAGGTACTCTGAATTGGAAATGTGCCCACAAGGGTCCCAAAACTGGACCTGAAGAAGCCACAGTGATTGTGTAGATTTGTCTGCCCTGAATGGTGGTCCCAGGATAAAACAAAACTGTTCTATTCACCATCACGTCTATTTTATGATGCAGGATGGCAGGTTTAGTTTTGTCTCTAAAGCTTGAAAGCACTGGCAATAGTTTCTAAGAAGTGTTACAGTTTCCGCATGCAGATGATACAAGGCCTCCATCAGAATATAGGCTGCAGTAGCACCCAGTACCCTAAAAAACTTCCTGGCTAATATAGCCTACCACTGTAAAACCTGTCCTGTGCATAAAAGGCTCTTTGGGGGTTCATGTCTAGAAATGCCCCCAGGAAGACCAGGCTATGTACGGAAAGAACATTTGACTTTCTTGATATCGACTAAGATACACTGATCTTTCAGAGTAAAATTCAATACCTGTCCCTTCTGTTTCAATGAATCTGCTTGAATGAGAGAATTGTGAAAGTAAGAATAGATGTGAAAGCTCTTTGTCGTAGAGAAAGCTGTTACTGGAGTCAATCACTTTGTAAAGTCTCTGCATGCAGTAGACTAACCAAAGAGAAGTGAATTGCATGTATAAAGTTCTCCCTACTACAAATCTAAGAAAAGTTCTGTTGTCATTTTAATCCAGTGTGACTATGATTGTTTGTGGCTATAGCAGCTGTATGAGTATTTCAGCAAATGAGAAAATTGATTATTTAGATAACTCCAGAATGGGTCTCCGTGTTCCTACTTTTCTGGTACAAAGTATAGAAGCCTGTTTATGTTGCCCCTCCATTATGCATGTCTACAACATGGATGGTATGAGACTGAATAGCTCTTTTGGGATGCAAGCAGGACTTTTGGGATGGAAGTTTCTCCATGCACTTGGTATTTCCTGAAACTGTAACCTGCAACCATGATTATGAATATTTAGGACCCTATGGTCCTGTGTAATCTGTTTCCAGTTTTGAATAAAAAATGCTAAGCATCCTGCATCCCCCCCTCTCTCTCACTCTCTAGAGCAAAAATAAATGGTTAAATTGGGGTGAACTTAGGATTGGATCTTGGGGGGGGGGGGTTCTGCTTGTCATTCCCTCCTGAAGTTTCCTTTCTTTTTTCATTTTTCCAAGTTCAGATGTGTCTTGTTCTGGATATAAGGGACATGATTTAAGTGGATAATTTGTGCTACACTTTGGAGCTCAGGCCTGATAAAGTTTCTTGACTGATTGCATTAGTTTGCTTTTTTACTCCAGTCTCTTAAAAACGAAGCATGTGGTCAAATGAAGAAGTCCTTATCCAATGGTGTATTAAAGGGCATTATCATTACATGGAATAAAACAATCAACACCATAGGATGCAACTTCCCACCTTGCCAAAACATCCCACCCCTGGAAAACCTCTTGAACTGGGCTAACCATTCCCTACCCCAGGAAACCATAATCATAGGTGATTTTAATATCAACTGGCTATCTTGTAGTTACAATCTCCCAGCCCACCACCTAAATCTTCATTGTTTCTCCCAACTAATACAGTCACCTACCCGGATAAATAAAAACTCTAACAAACATACTCCTCTCGACTGGATATTAGTCAATAAAGACCCTCACTCATACTTAGCTGGCTGTTTACCAGATAGCCTCAGTGACCACTTTCCTACATTCCTTCTGAGACACCACTTACATTGTGCTAAACCCATTATCTATAGGCAAATCCAAAATAGGGTAAACTTTAACCTTCTCTCCTTTATCTCATCACTTCAAAATGTGATTGGACACCACTAAAGTACCTCAATCTGGATGAAGCCATCCACTTCTTCAATAGCACCTTCTTAAACATCCTAAACAAACATGCCCCCATAAGAAATGCATAAGTCAAAATGCAGTACTCCCCTTGGCTACAAAAAAGCACCAGGGCACTAATGAAAATCAGAGATAAGGCCTGGGAGCACTGGCACTTAACACCAACTCCCTCCTCTAGACAGTAATTCCTAGAGTTGCACAACAAGGTCAAAAAGCAAATAAAAGAAGATAAAATCCTGTATTATCAGTTTGCCCTTAACTCCTCCCCTCACAACCCTAAGCATTTCTGGTCCACAATAAACTCCATTCTCCACCCAGGTAAAGTAGGCAACCCAACCTACCACTTCCCCTTCCTCCAGCAGTATTGCTGAGTTATTCAATAAATACTTTACTGAAACCATTTTGTCTTTGACTAAACAACACGACCCACTACCCACCATCCCTACATAAAAAACAAATACTCTGCCCACAGTCTTTTCTTTTTCATCAGTACCTACCTCCTATATTAAAAAAACTTTTATTGAAACTTAAGTCTACAAAACTTGCAGCTTACAATCTTCACTCTGAATACCTAAAAACAGTAGCAGAAGCCCTAGCTTATCCAGCCTCTATCTTAATTAAGTGTCCCTTATCAGAAAGCTATGTCCCCACACCGGGGAAAATATCCCACATTATTCCTCTCCATAAAGGTGGCTCCTCCACTGAACTTTTCAATTACTTCTCCATAGCCATCCTTTCTCCACTTTCCAAGATACTTGAGAAATTCATCAATTCTCAGGTCTTAGACTATCTCTTAGCTAATAGCCTCCTCTCTAGCACCTAGCATGTCTTTAGGCAATACAACAGCACTACTACCACCTTGCTGTCTTTCACTAACACTATCCTTCATCATAAAAATAATGGTCTGTTCTCCTCTGCTATATTTCTGGATCTATCCAAGGCTTTTGACATGGTCTCACACAAACTACTAATCTCTGTTTTCACTAACCTATACTTTTCCCAATCAGCTACTGACTGGTTTCACAGCTATCTAACTGGCTGCCAACAATCAGTTGTCTGCCATAATGACCTAGCTCCTCAACGTCCTGTAAAACTTGATGTTCTGCAAGGCTACATCCTTGGTCCCCTACTGTTTTCACTCTTCACCAATGATCTTTTCACAGTCACCAAGCATGCTTCTGTTATACAGTATGCAGATGAATCCACCCTTATCTGCTCAGCCCCAACTATACCTGAACATCACAAGATCACACAGGAAGCATTTTCATCTGTAGAAAGCTAGCTATCTGAGGCCCAGTTATTACTCAACCCGAGCAAGACTAAACTTCTCATCTTCCAACCCCCTAAATCTAATCCAATTATCCCCACTTTAATATTCTAGCCTAAGACAATACCATCATCTCACCAACAGAACACACCAAACTACTTGGTGTTGAGATTGATAACAATCTCAGGTTTGACACTCGCATTTCTCTTACCATAAAAAAGATTCACAAAAAGCTAGGTGCATTGTACAGAAATACACAATTCCTGACCAAGACAGCCAGAATTTCTGCTTCCAATTTTCACCTAATCTCCACTTTATTCTACACCTCTCCTATACTTACCTACCTTAGACAAATAGACCTAAACAAGCTCAAGGCCTGCTACAATAAAATTGCTAAGTTTGCAAGTGGTGCATCTTATCGCAGCCACCACTGTATCTCACTTAGAGAACTCCCTCAACTTCTTCACCTGAAGCAACTCTCTCTCACCCACATCTTAGTAAACCATCCTCTTAAAGTCCCATCCCTTCATAATCTTCTGCAGCCCTACTGCTCCACTGGACCACTATACTCCGGCAGCAAAAATCTACTTCTAGTGACCAAAGCCAAGAACTCAGCTGGAGAAGAACTATTCTCCTGCATCATATCCAGATTATGGAACAATCTCCCCCCTCTATAACCACACTAACATCTCATAATCACTTGAAGACTGCACTAAAAACTCACTTAAAAAGTCTCTGGTTATGCCCTTACACCAATCCCTCATTTTTATCTACCCTTCCTCTCCCCTCCCCTAGTCACCCTGCCTCACACCATCTGATCACTGCATTCTTTCCTCTGCAGGCTTTGGCTCACCCTTTACCCTCCACTTCCCTCCTCACTCAATCTCTCAGACTTGTTATAACATGCTTAACTACCTCACTTCATCTCAACTCCAAATACTTATCCAACCGACTTACACCTAGCTTCCTCTCACTACCACATATACTACTTACTAGTCTCCTCCCTTACTCCTCTATCTTCCCCTTCCATCCCATTAGCCCTTCTAGCTTGTTCCACATTCATGTGGAGCATCTGCTCTATATCTACTTGAATTTAGTGCAATATTTGTATATAAGATTTGCATTTATATTTATATTTAACAGTATCCGTTTGAGCTTAGTACTATCTGTATATACATCCTACTTTTATTCCTAGCCTCTAGCTAGATATTGGTATATCTGTTCATTACTATGTTTCATATTGTATGTATAGCTAATGTTTGCTGCAGCATGTATTATTTACTATTGTATGTATATTCAATTGTTCTTCATGTACTCTTCTGTTCATTTATTGTTCTGTGGAGCTTTTCTTCTCAGGCACCCATGGAAAAAGGACCTGTGTTCAGTTGGAATTTACCAGAAAATAAATAAATAAATAAATACAATTACATAATCTGGCATGTGCTAAGCTATCAAACAGGCATGTCTCCAAACTACAGACCCTGTAGCTTGCCCTACCTGATGCTTCATATCCACATTTCTTAGAGTGTCAGGCCACCTGAAACAGAAGTGTCTCGGAACTCAAGCATATCTTGCTTCAGACCCTTATGTGGGTTCCCTTTTCCCTTACCTCTCAGGGAATGTTGGAAGGTAAACACAAGGCTCTAAGGAACAGTGCGAGAGGTACAAAACTTGGTTTTACAAATCTGAAAATAATCTTTTTCTCTCTGTCATTGGTAATATGGTTCCTGGATGGGCCCAGGGTAGATACTTAGTATGAGTGGAGCAGGTAAAAGGGCGGGTAGAAAGGGTCTTGTATAATAATTTATGGGCATTTTCTAATCCTGTAAAGATGGTTAGCTTTTCTAGAAACAGGAAGGATAGAATATGGCTCCATAAATGTGTTACTAAACATATCCTTCAGCACATCCATGACTGGTAGGACAGCAAATGTGATAGACTCCAGCGGGTCCGTGAAAGTTCTGCATCTGAGCTGGGCCTCAGAGTACCATTTTGTCTCTTACTGTAACTCCTGCTTCATCTTATGAAAGGTGTTCCCAAAGCAGAAATCATCTGGTAGAGATGCAGAACATAGGATGTCCCTGACTGTCAGATTTATATGATGCAATACAGGAGATCTAATCCATAGAGGCCTGCTTCAGTACCAGGGGAATCCTTGATTCTACAGAAGATTCAACATTTATCTTTTTGGAAGGGGGCCCCATACACCTTATGAATTTCCAAAACTCATTGCTTAGATTACAAAAAGGACATGAAATTCACAGCCATCTGGATTAGTTGCTAGGAACAAGCCAGTGCAGAAGAAGAGGCTGAGGCATTGCTAATCTAGGCCAAAGCAAGCTGACTGGCAATGGTGAGGCTTCTGGTGCTTTGTGCCTCATGGTCTCAGACAAAAATACCTTGGTGACCTTGGGTCATGGGCAAGTGACTGAAATCACAAGACATACCCTGGCAACCTCCTTACAAATAAATACTGTTGGAATACTACCATTTTCTTCAGTAATCACTATGAGAGATACTAGTATGGATGTTGTCTTTGTGTCATGTGGCATGAAGGGATCCTTGATTCAGGAAGGCCTGGGAACTATTAAATGCATGGTGACCCCTGGAACTGCTGTGCCAGTTGACAGGGGTGTCTCTTGCTATTGGACTGCAGGACTGCAGACCCCCAGCTGTAAAACAAAAAGGAAATAAAATAAAAACTAATAAAAGAAAAGAAAACCTAATAAAAACCAAAACATGATTTGCAGAACATCGCACATGAGCACTTGTGGCATTTACGGACTGCTGGTGAACCAGTCTGGAGCATGCGCACAGAATCCAGACCATCTCTCCAGCAGTCTGGAATAGGAAGAGAGCATTCAGCAGCACTATCCCAGAAGTTTATGCAACTGCATAGACTGGAAGGGGGATCAGACTGCAACATCCGCAGGCTGGGTAGCACCCAGCTTGCTCTGCTCTCATGGGAAGGATGTAGTGGGCTTTTGGATGGTACAGACTTGGACTTGCTCTTGGTGTACAGACTGGGCTGCCTGTTTTACGTACGGACCTGCTGTCATTTTACAGACTGGGCTGTTTACTAAGGACTTGCTCTCGTTTTACAGACTGGGCTGTTTATTAAGGAAATAGGCTGGTTTTACAGACTTTAAGGTAAGGGGTGTGTGTCAGACTGGGATGTTTACCAAGGAAATAGGCTGATCTTACGGACTTTAAGGTAAGGTGTGTGTGTGTGTGTGTGTGTGTGTGTGTGTGTGTGTGTGGTAGAGAATACCACAGGCATGAACCCTGCACCTTGGACCCAGGTGGCAAGAGCATGAATTCCCTATCCACCACCATTTGTAAAAAATTTGCAGATTTTTGCCTCGTATTTGTTCTGTTCTGTTCTGTTCCTCATAAAATCTGTGATTTCTATATTTTTCTGTCTTTACACAGTCAGTAGTGCAGTGGTAGCATTGCTGCCTGAAAGCTACGGGTTCTCTGGTTTGATTCTTGGCTGTGGCGCCTTCTGTGTGGAGTCTGTAAATTCTCCCTGTGTTTGTGTGGGTGTTCTCTGGTGTTCTCCCATCTTACAAAGATATGTGTCTGGAGTGTTTCTCCCTGGGCCTCTGCTGAAAATTGGCTTTTGTTCCAAGTCAGACTTTCCTGATTAACAAATGTTAAATAAATCAAAATGACAAGCATTTGAATTTCAGACTTCATATTCTTCAGAAAGTACATAGTAACTCAAAACTTTTTATTCTAGCAATTTTAAGTTTATAAGATGGATATTTGAAATTTGTCCCTATTTTTGGGACTGTATTCCTCCATTATTGGCTTTGTCCAAGTTTTTGTGCTAAGGTTGAGACTATGGTAAGAACTAAATTCACTGAATATGTTTGGGGGCTGTATTCCCCCATTACTGACTCTGTCCAGGTGTTTTTTGCTAAGATGTTCAGAGCTATGGTGAGAACTGAATTAACTGAATATGTTTGGGGGCTGTATTCCTCCATTATTGGCTTTGTTCAGGTGTTTTGTGCTAAGAGGTTAACAGCTATGGTGCGAACTGAATTCACTAAATGTTAACCATTTAAGTTTGTCTTCCACTCTTTCACAAAACAGCTGATTTGGCATAGTGATATCTTGCTCTGACTGTTTTGCACAGGGTCCTGGGTCCAAGACTTGGCAGTGAAATGTATGGTGGTAACAGCATTTTATTCTAGCAACTTTCCAACATTATGCAAGCAATGTTTAAAATGTGTCCCTGGTTTTTGGGCCTTTGCCCCCCCCCCAATAAATTTTGGCTTTTTCCAGATTTCTTGTGCTGGAAAGTTCAGATATACAGCTGAGTGCTGAGTACATTTTACAAGGAGCTGAGCACTGCAGGGGAGCAAAAGTTTAGTGCTGCTTATGCTGAGTCTGCTTGAATTGTTAATAGCACAATAGTTAGTGTATTTGCTTTTGATGCAGAAGGCTGTGGGTTCTTCTCCCACAGTAGGTAGATGCATTGTTGATACTGTACTGTGTTGCAAAGGAGGTGGATGCTGCAGTCCTTTTTGGTGACGATACCTAGTAACTATGAACCTGTTATCAGTTTGCCATCCATTCCCTATTGCAATATTACTAGCTTAGCATTTTTTAGTATAACATAGGCAATTTATTCCTCAAGGGCAACAGGCACTTTATTTGTAGATGAAACAATTAAATATAAAGTTGTTTGCTAGCGGCAACCTCTTTATTAGTTACAGATCTCTTGAATGTAGAATTATTTAGATGACTTTTACTTCTTCAGAGATTGTGCACATTTACTAATGCTGGTGGACTGTAGAACTTTGAGTAGACTTTTATGATGAAAATGCTCTGAATTGGGCAGATTTGTCATTATTGGTGCATGCAATTAGTTTCATTGTTTACTGAAGAAATCTTCAAAACAATAACTTTAAAATGCCCTCTAAAGTTGTACTGTATTGTACAAGGAATATAATTTAATACAATCAGGAAGGTGTATCACAGAGCATGTGTATGTTTCGTGTGCAAGGGATCTGTGATTTGAAAACAGCCCAAAGTTAATCTGCCACTGGAAAAATGTATTTTCTTTGAATGTGGGTTTCAATGATGTTTCAATGAATGTGGGTTTCAAGGGCAGAGAAGTTTTAATGGTAAGTCTGTTTTCATTGTGAGACTGCATTGCTTTGTTTAGCAGACATTTATTAGTGTTTGTGCTGTAAAATGCAAAATAAAACTTTCAAATGAAGTCCAAATCATCGCAGAAGTAAAGCAGTATGCACATTAGTGTTGATGGTAAATGGGGTGAAATAGCCAAGTAATGGTTCATTGGAATGGCTGCAGGGGGAGGCTCAATTCAACCATAATTTTGTTTGGGAGGAAGGGCTGCAAACTCAAAGACAGCTGAACTATACCTCTCAACTGTCCAGATTTTTGCTTCTTATTTTTGGTTTGATAACATTTGGTGTTTTCTGGCAAATCATTTAGGAATTAAGTCACTAAATAATGACAGACACTGAGTTTCAGACTTCATAACCTTCAGAAAAATGCATGCTAAAGCAAGACCTGCTATTCTATCAACTATCTCAGTTTATACAAGAGCAATTTTTAGTACTGTTTATATGTTCTCCCAATATATTTGGCCTTGTCCAGATTTCCTGCATTAACAGGTTGAGAGGTACATGCAAATAAATTGCCTTATAGAATTAAGCATATCCAGACCTCTCAACTGTCCCCGATTTTGGCTCAAAATGTTACTCTTCCCCTAATAATCCTTCTGCAAAATGGCAATTTTTGGAAGAAAACATGGAGGGTTTACAATTAATAAATAACTGTAATAATCAGAGTTATAGATTACTTTTATTTCAGAAATGCATGTAGATTTTTTTATTTTGTCAGCTGCTCAGGTTAGCAGTACTAATGTGAAAGAAGTGTCTCTTCTTTGACAGGTTCCCAGCTGTATTATGTGGCTATTTTATATTTTTGCATCACATTTTTGGTCTGTTTTTCATAAAATTGTGTTTTTATTCTGGCAAATTAGTGGCAAATCATTAAAGACTGAAGTTAAAAAATAATGACAGATATTTGAGTTTCAGATTTCATACCCTTCAGAAAACTCATACTAATGCAAGACCACTTCTATGTATGGCTTTGTCCAGATTTCTTGCTCTGAGGTTGAGAGGTATGACAAATGTGTCAGGGCCATCAAAGTCAGCCAGAAACATTTCAAATTGTGACATACTTGTTGCACCCCACTCACCCATGTAGTGACTCTGGGTGTGTCCAAGCAAGGCAAGGAGCAGTTATGCAGTGTAAATGTGCAGAGTATCCCCCCATCCAAGGTAGACACAAGTACTACAGTGGCTTTTCACCTGTCGTTGATTTTGCAGAATGTTCTGGTTTCATGTCATATTTTAATACTGTTGAGTTATACTTATTATTATTCAGAAAGTGCCTGTTGCTCTGTGTTTAAGTAGCAATCCTTTAATGACCACCAGGTAAGCAGGTATGTGATTGTAAGATGCAAGTAATCTATAATAAGCATATTGTTAAAGAATTGCCAACATTGAAAGCCTTTCTGTTGTTGCCAGCCATGCAGAGAATACTTACATAACTAGATAACGTATAAGCCTTGGGTATTGAAATGCATATGACAGTATTTGTAATAAAGAACAGGATTACATTATTTTGAGAAGCTCATTACATGTGTTGGAGATTTGCAGTCATCTTTGCAGGCTTTACCTGTAAACTAAACAGAATGCCAATCTATCGTGTGTGATTCATAACCTGTGCAGTAATCCTTTAAGCAATGTATCTTGAGCTTGTTTATTGTTTGCTTTAAATTTTTTACTTTGATCATGTTTTCCCCATGAAACAAGTAGATAGTTGTTGTCAGGCAGCAGGTATTTTTGGGTTAAGAAACATTTTTACAAGTGGGTTATCACAGAGATTGCTACTTTCAGCATGTTACTTGGTACTTTAATAAAGCCGAATATAAATTATAATTAGAACTGCAGTGCAAGGGTTTGAGTTGAGTGCTGCTTGTTTTTCTTATACTTGATTTTGACTGGCATTCCAGTAATGTATTTAAAAAGTAATTTATTTTTTCATGCCTCACAACCTTTTTGTTTCCATTAGATATTAAGTAAGCTGTCATGCAGCCAATGCATTAAAATATTTTTTCTTCTACACTTCATTTTGTCTTGATTGGACTCTCATAATGAAGGTTTGGCACCCAGGGCAGCGTATTTAATTAAAGTTACAGTTTTTGTGGTTTTGAGCATAGCTCCTCCCCTTTCTAGTTGGCTGCACCCCTTCCCATTGACCCCACCCATTCAGCTGTCTGTTGCAGCCCCCCCCCTTTGATTTGAAGTCACCAGCCGCCACTGCCAGATGATCAATCAAGCTAGCTCTTAAGGCAGGGACTATGACTGTGCCTCACCATGATAGGAAAAACCGGAACTGGCAAGACCCAAGTCATTCAACAGGATGTTGTCAGTCTCCTGACATTTCTCCCCAGGTTCTTTGTTGAAGTGTTTTTATCTTCAGTTGCAATTACACAGATTCCTTTGTAGATACTATAGAGGCTTGGAACTGGATACCCTGCACCTTTTGCTGAGAACTCCCTGTCAGATTGTGCTTGCCTATGGATTGGCCTTAGGGTGAAGCTAGAACAATATGGGCAGACATCCATATTGTGTTCTAGGATGAAACAGACCAAACACAAGAAGTGGTAGACTTTATAGGGAATTTGCTTTTCATGTAGTACAATTGTTCACATTTCCCTTAAATTCAGAATCAGAATCACTATCAGACATTTAGTAAACTGCTCTTCCAAATCCATTATGACGTACATACCTGGCTGCTAGAAGCAGGCTGACCAGTGGACTGACAATAATGGTAGCATTTATAGATAACAATACTGCCTGGTAGGAATAACAAGGAGGTGGCATTGCCTAATTGCCCTCTTTTGCCACCAGCTTCCTTACATAGCAAATGGAGGGAGACAGCCAAGGTACTGGAGGAAAGTATAGCTCTGCAAATCAAGCCAGGCAGTTATGCTATCTATAAGCATATATCCCAAGACATAAATAGTATAAATACTACATTGGACCTCCACTGAAAAGAGGTCACTAGCCTAAATAATGACTGCAGCTGTGAACAGTCCAATGAACATACATTTTTGCAGCAAGTAGTCAAGTAATTACAACCAGTGATATCTAACACAGATGTGATAATTTAGCTAGTTCAGAATCATGTGTACTTTCATGGCAGACACTTCTTTGCAGTAAATATTTCTGACTGTTTCCACAAGTACGTCAGGCAAGCTAACACCTCAGAAATATTTCCTTCCTGTAAAAATGTAAACACTATGTACTTTGACACTTAGCAATTAAAGTTTATTTAGTATTAGCATCCCTATAATTATGACATAGTTTTCTCTTTTGTTGTCCCCCTTACACATTACATGATTAACACTAAACATCTAACTTTGACAAAGTGCAGACATTAAAATGATATTTAATTTTATTTTTCTGTCTCATATTTCATGTTTTCCTAGTATAGCTCATTGTTAATAAAAATTTATTCAGCGTATGCAAAAGACCTGATGTCATACTTAATGTTTGTAATAAAAGTGTATGATGCTTTAGCTTCCAAGTGTGGACTTTATGTAAAAGATTATTATTATTATTATTATTATTATTATTGCTATTTTATAACATTCCATGCAAAAGGTAAGTCATAAATTGACTTTTTATGCAGGGATGGAAAAAATAAAGGTAGAGATAGTCTGCTCCTCTTAACCACCCATTAATCTAAATATAAAAATGCAAATATCATAGACAGGCTCCTGGCTTGCCTGAATAATCTCAGCCATAAATCAAACACAGTCAATGTGATCCCATAGTAACAAAAACAAAGTGATGCTTAATAAACCACTGAACTAAAAAAGAAGAACAGTCTTAATTGCCAAGTAGTGAACTGAAAAAAAGAAAAATGTTAAACAAAGAATAGCAGTTGTGAAGCAGATGGAAGTTTAATTCAATGGAACATAATCTCTATGCAGCTGCCAAGTCTGGCCACTAAGCACTATGACAGATATACCCACATTTAAACTAAATGTACTGTTGCTCTTACTGATATTTGTTTATTGCAAGTATCTTCTTACTGGTTCATTTACTAAGACTTCATCTGGAATAAAAGTGCTGTGTGAAGCTAATCAAATCAGAAACCATTTTTTTCCTGAATGAGATGAGATCTTTTGTTCTTTGAAAATTGACAGAAGCAGAAATGAATTCTTATTTACAATTATAACTTTAATTAATGTCTGACTTAATTTCCAGAGATTTAAGAAATGATGAGTTGTAGCTTTTTCTAGTGTTAGTCTTATTTTTAGTTACCTGGATTATCCAGTCACTTGCTGTGTGTCATTCAATGTAGACATGGTTGTATTGGTATATGCATATACTGTCCTCTGTAGCAGATTCTGTAAACAATATCTAAAAATGTTCTTCATATTGACCACTGCTGCAGTAGCCTTAGCTGTACAAGTTGTATCCTGCCAATATTATCACAGTCAGACAGCTTCCAAAGCTTCAAGCCACATTCTAAGTGCCCAAACTGTCAAGCAGCTTGAGCTGAGCTGAATAAAAGACAAGTCTAGGAGTGAAGCCCTTCAGTGTTTTCCTGCTGCAAAAGAGTAAACTACTCTGAGGCCTGTGAGGATCGCTGGTCTTTTTGTGCTTTCCTTAGCTGGGCAGATGGGGAAAAAAAAAACAGTTCATTTTTTTAATTCTTACCGGTGTTTTATTACTTTCTACATCATTGTTATTTTAAAGCTAGGAGTGCTGTGTCTTAATAGACTGTACCCAGACTGTAATGTACTCTTAAACAGAGCACTCATTGTTTCTGTCACCTTAAAGTAGTAAGTAAATAACTGATCAAATATTTTCTGTGGAGAAATTATGTTTCTTTTTCCATTGTGGGGCTGCCATATTGTTTGAAAGTGCTTTTTATTATGCTGTTGTCTAAAAAGTAACTTTTGTGGAATGATAGTTGTACTGGCATTTGTTGCTTATTTTCCCGATAATAGATGTACCATTTTTGGCTTGACCATGGAACAGATTGTTAGTCCCATGACTGGTCCTTCTTCCAGTTGAAAAAAGAAATAGAAAAAGAAAAAGTGAAGCAAACCACCTTTGCCACTATGACAAGCTAGAAATGTAACCATAGCCGCAGGTGGGTGACTGTGCTGTAGCCATTTGTTGTACCTCAGACCAGTCATATTTTACCCCAGATCCCTCTGGTGTAGCACCTACAGCCACTATGGTCCAGGGGTTAGCCATGTCCTCAGCCGTTGGGGTCCTCTCTGTGGGCAAGGGAGATCCACTCTTGCTGGTCATGGGAGAGGAAACAGGGAATGTTTCCCTGCTGTGTCAGAATGCTGTACCCATATCTGGAGAAACAGTGACTGCCATTAATAACACAGTTGGCCCCATTTTTACTGTCAAAAAGAAACAGAAAATCAAGCTTGTATCTTCTCCTCCTAAAATTTCTTTGGATAAAAGTAGTTTATTGGAAGTGGCTCAGGGTTTGATTCAGGCTACTGATCCTTCTTATAGAGTAGTTTTTGGGTTGCCTCTTTTATGAAGAGATTCAAAATTCTGAATCTGAGCAGGAAGATGCAGGGATAAGTTTAGGGTTTTGTCCTCAGTTTCTGATTCTTCCTGTAGTAGGTTCTTTTTCTCCGAGTATTGCTACAATATGCCATTGTTTTCAGTAGGAGAACACCAAGGTTTTTCACTCCCTCATAAAATACTATGCATTGTTACGGAAGGATCCAGTATCTACACCCATTCCTCCTGTTCTGTCTGCTTTAGAGAATGTATTTCTTACTGACTGTAATTCTCCTAACAGTCAGCCAGATGTCTCTAAAAAGGCAGATAGGATGTGTAAAGTTTCTCAGTCTTTTAAATTTGTATACACTGTTTCCAAACCTGACCCAGTAGCCATAGCCTTAGTTGACTCCTCTGTGGCTAAGCACTTAGTTAATTCCAATACTACACTTTCTAATAAGGATGGCAAAATTATTGGTTGGTATTGGAAAAAGTTTATACTTCTGCAATTTTGAATTTCAGAGTTTATTCTGGCATATTGTAACAGCATAAATTGTTTTATCTACAGTTTCTTCTTGTGAAGACAAATCTGCTATAAATAACTTAGTGTCTTCTGTTGCACTAGTCACGACTCATTGTTTGTAGTGTGTGTATGGCTCTGTTGATACGTCTTGCTGGGCTGTGGCCACTGGTACTGTTTTAAGGAGGTTTACTCGGCTGCATTCCCAGAAGTTCCTTGATGATGTAAAAAATATGATTTTAAATTCTCCCTTGGATAGAGATTTAGTGTTTGGCCCTTCTGTTGTCAAGATGATCAGAATGTGTGATGAAAGAGGTAAATTGACCCAGGCAACCTCTAGGATTTGTCAGACCACTTTTCCAAATTGTCTAAGAGATTGTCATTCTCCTCATCCAGTTTTGACACAAAAACAGAATAAACAGTCTCAACATTAATCAGCTAAGCAGATATTTAAGAAGAAGTGGCAAGGAGGTTCCAAAAAGAAATCTCAAACCTCTAAACACTAAGGACATTCCATAAAGCCTAAATGACTATCTGCAAGACCCTATGACCTCCTTCCACCCTTGCCCTTTTTCTCTTACAGAAAGTTTGACAATCCACTGTTCTCTTTGTCAGCAGAATGTTTCAGTCAAATGAGTTTTGAAAATCATTCATCAGTGGGAGGAAATTCCTCCTTTCTTGGGGCTCATTCCTCATTCTATCGATTAGACTCTTTTGTTTCCATCTGGTCTTCATCACATGCTATCCTAAGGAATGAAAGAACCAGTTTCTCCTTCCCTGGTGGGGAAACAAAATGCTTACAGACAAGTTCTGGATCGAGCTTTCTTTCTTTCTTTCTTTCTTTCTTTCTTTCTTTCTTTCTTTCTTTCTTTCTTTCTTTCTTTCTTTATGTTTCCTGGTAACACTATACTTAAAAGATGCTTTTCATCACATTCATATTCATCCAAACATCAGGTATTTCTAAAGGTTTTGTGTATCTGGATCACATTATCAGTTCTCTGCCTTACCCTTTGGACTACTCACTGCACAAAGAGTGTTCACAAAGTGTCTAGTTCTAGTTACAGCTTACTGCGGGTACAGGGTATCCACATTTTTCTGTTTTTAGATGACTTCCTTTTCTTTGCAGTGTCTTTTTCACAATGTCAGGAATCTCTCTCTTGGGTGAGAGATCTCTTTCCCAAGCTGAGATTTCTCGAAAACTTTCAAAAGTCTTTCTTGATTTCTTCTCACAGGATTCCGTTCCTTGGATATCAACTCGGCACCTCAGTTAAAAGAGTTTTCTTCCACAGGAAAAATGGATCTTTATTTAGATATTTTTCTATGATTTTACACTGAGACTTTGGTCACTAGAATACCCCAAGACTTTGGGTCTCTATGATTCTACTGATACCCCTGGCAAGACTCCACATGAGAAACAAAATTAGTGGTTTCTGAAATCTCTTTGGTCCCAGCATCAAAATTCTTTATCTTTTCAGATGCCAGTATTGGGGTTTGTCAGAAATGAAATCACTTGTAGAAAACAGATATCATTAAATCAAGGTCCCATTCTCCCTCCCTTCTCCAAACCAGTCAGACACCACAGATGCTTTGGACTTTTAGTTTCAGGAGAGATAAAAGTGCAGGGGATGTGCCACAACAAGGATAGATGGAAACACATACATATCAAGGAGATGCTTACTTTGATCAAAGCAGGAAACTCTCAGAACCATCTTTGGTCCCTGGGACTTCTTCAAATGTTTGCATACAATACCAAACTGATGTAGTACATCAACAAGCAAGGTAGGACCAGATCATACCCTCTTTGCAGACTAGCCATGTTAGCTTGAGATATAGCTTCACAGCACAATCTCACTCTACAGGCATCCTAAATTACATCATACAAAAATTATGCGGCAGACAAGCTGAGCAGGACAAGTGCATAGATAAAATTCTCATGAATGGAAAATAGATCCGAGGGTTTTCCAAGATTTGATCCATTTGTGGGAGTTCATCAAATAGGCCTGTTTGCCTCCTCTCTGGAGAATCAACAGACCGACTTTTGTCCCAGACTTCCATGCAAGAAGGCCTTGAAGACAAATGCATTTTCTTTTCTTTGGACAGGAATGTTCCTATATGCCTTTCCAGTAATAGCCAGTGTACTTCAGAAGATTCAGAAGGAACCTCCAAGGTCATTGTGGTGACTCCCGTCTGGCCAGGCTATAGTAGTTATCCCTTCTTTTGGAAATGGCCAGGGGCAATTACCACAAGTTCTCTCACAGAATGGATCTACTCATATAAGAACAGGTTTGTTTGATACACCCTGACATCAGTCATCTTCAATTGATTGCCCAGATGATAAGGTCTTAATTCCTTTGGGAACCTGTTTTCTGAGAACATGCAGCAGGAACTGATGTTGGCAAAAAAGCCTGCTACTAGAAAATTATATATTAGTAAATGGAAAAAGGTTTTCTAGTCGGTGTCAACAACATAACTGGACATCCATTCAGGGCTAATTGTTCTCTGGTTTTATAAGATCTATGTGAGTTGCTATGCTCTTTATCTTTCCTCTATCAAGGTTCATTTATCAGCCATTTCAGCATGTCTTCCCATGGATCCTCCTCTTTCAAGGCAGTCGCATGTCAAAATGTTCTTGAAAGGTGTTTTGTTTAAGAGGTCTCTAGATAAATCAGTGACCCCTCCTTCAGATTTTAATTTTTTTGTTAAAGAAACTAATCTGGCTGACTTGAGGTTCTTAACATGGAAAGCAGTTTGCCCTGATCTCTGCAAGAAGGGTATCTGAGTTGAAAGATATCATGGTGAGTCAAACCTACCTAATTTTCCACAATAAAACAAAAAACAAATTAACAAACTGAATCAAATAAAAAAGCTGGAAGGAAAACACAAGCCCAAATTTATTAATAAAACATTCAACAGTAAGCACTTTTATCTCTAAACATAAGACTTCATCAGACTGTAAAATGTTTTAAAGGGCAACCATTTAAATACTAATACTCCATCACATGACTTTTAAATTAATGGTTAATGTCTTTCCTTTTAAGGAAAGCCATAAAATCTTCTCTGTCATTGAGAACTGGTGGGTGGCAGTCATCCAACCTTATTTGCCATGAATACTCTAGCCATCCTAATTCATCTTCAGCATTAAACATACTATTAAAATGTTTGATTTCACCCAATGCTAAAATTTAAAATCTACTTTACATGAACTTTGTAAAACTTACCAAGTGCATTTATTTCATTCTTAGTCATTGCAGCATGTTTGTGTTCATACATCCTCTTGTAAATCTCCCTAGTAGTACGTCTCACATAAAATACATTACAGGAAGAACATATTGCTAAATAAACAACAAAGCTTTATTTACAAGTATAACTTCCCTTCACTTCAATCCTATAACCATTAATACATATTTTGTTCACATCAGTCAACAATAAGATGACATGAATTACAATTGTAACATTTATACATGCCTGGATTGGAAACAATACTATCCACAGGCTTTAATTTACTCTGTAAGAGTTACTTCCCTCAATTTTGCCCAAACACTGGGGCATCATCAACTGCTCTAAAAACTTCAGAGTGGCATTTTAATAAATTCCAATTAGAATTAATAATACATTTGATAGCTTCAGTGTCAACCCTATTAGTGATTTGCATCAAGACTCTATAGTCTACCCACTTGTCACATTTAGCTTTCTCTCTTTTATTCACTCTCATTTCATTAACTTCTTCAAATTTGTTCTTATCCAAATTTTCAGGGTAGCTTCTAGTAAAAATTTGTTACATAAACTCACTCTCTCATTTTTGAAATCATTGTCTCAATATATTAACTTACTAACTCTCATTTGTCCTTTGACAATGTTCGTTTTTTTTTTTTTTTAGGATGCATACTACTATAATGTAAGAACAAATTACTCTGCACATCTTTCTTAAAAATAGACATCATTATCTTATTCCCCTCTTTAATAACTGTTAAATCTAAATAATTAACAGAAGTTGTACTGTAGTGCATAGTAAATAAAAAAAAAAACTCACATTATTTAAATACATTAAAAATTAATTCAACAAAATTTGCCTCCTTTCCATACAAAAACACATCATCAATAAATCTTTTAAAGGAACTGATGTGTTTAACATAAACACTTTCTAGTACATTTATCTTCTCCCACCCATGTATAAATATATTTGCATAATTGGGGCCATAGCAGCCCCAATTGCTACTTCATTAATTTGTTGGAATAGTCCACTGTTAAATTTAAAATAATTATAACTTAAAACACTATCTAATATTTCCATAAGGAGACTTATTGCACCATTTGAAATTTTTTTTGACTTAATGAATTTGAACCTCACCATCTCCATCCTTTCTCTGTTAGGTTTAACTGTAGATAGGGATTTGATGTCTACGGTTACCAATAAATCATCTTCATCCACTTTGACATCCATTATTTTCTTTTAAAATCAAAAGAATCCTTAACATATGAAAAACCTATTTCCACAATTTATTGCAAATGTTTATCCACAAATACTGCCATTGTTTCAGTTTTATTCATATTGATAGCAACTATTGGACTCACTCTTCTGAGGAACTTCAATCAAAAAATAGCATCTTATCTGCTCTTAAATACGTCCAACCATTCTTCAATTAGGGCGTCTATAAAACAGTATGCTTTTTTTACATCTAAAAATGTTACCTTCTTAAAGAAGACTGAATCCCTCAACATTTCTTCCATTTTCAATACATACTTAGCCCTATCCAACACAGCTAGGGCATTGCCTTTATTAGCCTTAGTAAGTAACACCTCACTGTTATTTAACAGTTCATGTAATAACTTTATTTCGGAGATTGTTAGATTATAATAATTGTACTCAGATTTATTATTGAAAAGTTCTATAATCTGTAACTCACTAACCATTAAAAAACATTTGAATTCCTTTTTAAGGGTGGATTATATGCACTTGGTCTCGCAAACACATTATTGTCATTGTTGGTATTGGGAAACAAACATTGAAAATTCAGCTTTCATACATAATCTCTTAAAGAATTAGCTATATCACACTTATCTGCTCTTTTGGCTGATACAAAATTCTAGCCCTTACTTAAAACTTTACATACTTCATCATTTAGACTGAAAGATTGACAATTTTAAAAAAACACAGTGCTTATTATTTCCATCAATAATTGACCTCGCTGTTCCAGTTTTTCTTTGTGGCCTTTGGAACCCCTCTGCCCAGCTCTGTGTTTGATGGTACTTGCACCCAAGTCCTATTTTTTCTGCCGTGTTGCTGATAAACTTTTATCAGCTGATTCTTGGTACTTTTCTGAAAAAAACACTTCCGCATTGTTTTTCTCAGATATAATATTAGGCATCTGATTGCAGCTAGTTGTGCTCTTGTTTCTTCTAATAGTACTATTCTCTCTCTTGTCTGCAATCTGCTTAGATTTCTGTGTTGTCTTCTCCTGGGCAGCACTTGGAATGCACTCCTTCATTTTCCACAAGGACAGGGTTTCTTTGAGAACTAATCCTTGTTTTATGCCTAAAGATGTACTCAAGTTTACTTTAAGCCAAAATATCCACCTCCCTGTTTTCTTTCCTGAACCTAAAAATGAGGGAGAAAGTATACTCCATACCCTGCATGTCCATAGACAACTCAGGTACTATCTTGACAGAACTAAATCTTTCTGCTCTTTGGATCAATTGTTCATTTCTTGTGAAGGCAAGAAGAAGGGACAACCCGTGTCAAAACAGACTATTTCCAAATGGTTGTTTAAGGCTATTAACTTTTGTTAAGGTCACCATGACATATCTATTACTGGTAGGGTCAAGACCCACTCTACAAGGTCCTTGTCTTCTTATATGGCTTTTTTGGAAAGGGTTGGATTCTAAAAGTTTTCAAGATGCTGCTACTTGGTCCACTGTACATATTTTTATGAAGCACTATAAGCTGGATTCCTTCTCTAGGTCTAGATCATGCTTTGCTAGGAACATTCTCCAGGGGCTCCTGCACCCCTCTTCTCCTATGTCCCAAATATAGTTAGCAATGGTAATCTGCACATATAGCTAAGGCTATTGCAGCAGTGATAAATACAAAAAACATGGTACAGCTGTGTAAGGTGAAATTACCATAAATGTAGATGTATAAATGATCACTGTTGCAGTAGCCACTCCCTCTCTCCATCCCTCTTGTTTTTGGTGTATTTTTTATGATAGGATGTGGACATTTATTTTTTCTTATTTCTAGTTTTGTCCTTTCAGTGCTGAGTCTCCCTCTGTATGATGGCAGAAAAGCTCTGAAGGGCTTTGAGCCCAAACTTGTCTTTTAGTCAGCTCAGCTCGAGCTGCTTGATAGTTTGGGAACATGAAAGTTTTGAAGCTTTGGAAGCTGACTGACAGTTATATCCTTGGCAGGTTAAAAACTATACAGCTTAGGCTACTGCATCAGTGATCATTTGAGCATCTACTGTTATGGTAAGTTCAGCTTACACAAATGTACTTTCTAAGACTGCTATGCACCATAATGTGCTGTGACTAAGTTGACCGACATTACAAGCAGTACATACATATAAAAACAGAGATCTAGTTTGTTCTATATAAAATTCTGTAAAACAGTTTCATTTTCCTCTATGTATCAAGTAATATGTATTGCAGTTTGCTGTCTGTACCTCCTCAAGCCACTAGAGAAAATTAAGCTAATGGTATAAGCAGATGACTGGACCCTACAGTGTCTGTGAAAGATTGAAGAAGAGGACAGACAGTCATAGCACACAAGATGTACCCCAATATTAAAATTTTTAGACTTACTATGTGAGAATGCATAGCTCCAGTAGGAAGCTAATGGAGATGAGGAGCTTAACCGCATATCACAGGGCTCAGTTCTGTAACATGGAGTCACAATAACTGTTAAGGTAACAAATGACTGTGATTATGCAAATAGTTCTGTTCAAGTAAAATTATTTATTTTTCTTAAACATAATGAGGTCTAGTCATCATCTGAATGAAACACTTTCATTATGAAGTAGTTATTGGTTAAAACATGGTATACATAATATTAAAGCATAAAGTAGCATTGAACAAAGGTTAGATCAGAAAGAGTAATTTTCTTTTAGATCAGTGGGCAAAATGATATTTAATGAACTAGCGTGATACAGAAAAAAACACCTTTCTTCTAGTCACGGATGAGTTTTCACAAGATTCCTGTGCATGGGGAGATAACTTGTAGCTTTATACTTCATAATCTAACACCAGTTAATCGCATCTTGAAAGAAGGGGGAAATTGTTCAACATGCCTGATATGGTTCTTGGTTGCAACAAATAGCAACTGTACCTTTGTAATGCTTTGTTGTAAATATAGATACAATAGTGTATCAAGGTTACAGATGCCATGTGTTGATCCCACAGTAAAAATTATCAAAAGCCAGAAGAAAGTAGGGAATATAGTAAAAACTTCTAAACAGTAATGTGAAAACACTGAGTGCTGAGTGTGAAAGGGATCCATTGAAGGTGTATAAGCTAAGATGGTGTGTGCATATCCACATAGGGGTGTATAGATTGAAGTGGGGTATAAATAATGGCTAGGAAAGACTAAAGAGGTTATAAAACATAGAAGAAATAGAATAGGTGAGAGGAAAAGGAGGCTTGTCTGGGTGGGTGGATTACAGGTTCAAATCAAGTGGGGAGTATCATGACTCTGTCCATAAGCATCATAAAAACGGTGATATAGAATGGAATATGTGATGTTAGAGGAATGTAGGGGGCACAAGTTATGTAGAGAGGGGGTCTAGTTTAAAATGTGTATTAGATGTGCATTATAAAGCTGTCAGTGGCTATGCTGGTATGCCTGCTGTTATGGGTGTATCCCGTCTTTGTCCAAATGCAGGACGAGGAGCTTGAGAGAAGCATTCATATTAATGGAAAGTGATTGATATTTAGTGTATGTAATAGTATGCATCTATTGGAGGAAATGGCGGTTGAGATAAAGAAAAGCAAAAGCTATTCAGAGGACCGAGTACACCAAAGGAATATCCGTAATATCTTTGTAGTAGTTCAGATAGCACATTAATTGTTGATTTGTGATTAGATAGTTTATTAACTATATCCAATGTGAACAAGTACCTTTTTGTTCCTTATACCCCTTACTCTCCCTCCTTCACTTACTTCCTTACTTCTATCAAACTCTCTTCACAGACTTTCTCTCTAAATATACCATAAGTCTGTTTTTTTCCTCACTTCATATTACAATTCCTATTTGTGTTAGATTAACTTACCTTTAATTTGTCTACAAATGGTCTAAAATTTCTCTAAGTATTAAATAATTGTCATATAACTTGTATCGATTCTAAACCAATGTTTTTACATGATGTCTGATTTGTTATAATTATTTAAACTGCAGATGTTTTTGTGTTATTTCTGAAGATTGTAAAATTATTGTTCTTAAAATGTTTTGTAATAATTTGGACCTTTTCTCCCTGGGCCTCTACAGAAAAATAGGCTTCTACCCAGTCGGACATTCTCGATAATCAAATGTCAATAAGTAAGTCAATAAATCAATAAATAATACAGGGCAAAAGCTAACTCTCCATGAATGTCATTATACTGCTGCTTTAGTGGGACAATATAACAACGGCATCAGTTACTTAATGTCATTCAAGGAGGGTCCAGCGTGTGTCAGCCTGCAAGGACATGGAATACAGGTTGCCTTACTTTGCTAGAGATGGATTACACCTGCCACTCCATAGCTTCTGTTTATTAGACAAAGCCCTTGCTGCCACTCTAATACCATTGTTTAGGCCAAGGCTCCCTTCTGGACATTCCAACATAGTGAACAGTGACATTGCATATCCTAATTTTGAACACATCAAGGTTATTCTTGTCATGCCAGAAATCTCGACAACAGACTGCCTGATGTTGAGGCTGCCCTTCTTCTAGAATACATTCATGGTTGCATTCTAACTGGGACTTGGTCTCAGTGCAGGGATAGTACTCCTTCATTACCTCGATTCAGTACTTAGCATGCCTACAAATCTGAGGGAAACTGTAGCGGCATCACCATATTTGTCAAAGATAATAATACTACTGGGCAAATCTCCCATGATTCTAATACTGACCTTGTTGAACTCCATCTTACCCTTCATAAGAATAACTATCAACTTATAGCCTGCTTTTCGATACTGCCCATATCTGCAGTATACCTTGACAGAATCCTTACTTAGTGTAATACCTTATCAAAAATACATTTATATTGGGCAGTTTCAATTAACATTCAATTAACTGTGCTCCTAAACCATGACATTTGGGTACAGCCAAGGATTCCTAGGCCTAGCAAATGATAATTACTTAGAACAAGTAGTTAACCAGCCCAAGGGCTGGAAAATCACATATGTGATTCTCACTAACATTGCTGTCAAGTGCAGTGAGTCTTTAATGTCTCCATCTGGTTAAGTTGAGCCATATATGATTAACCTTCTCCTTTAAAGTCACTAACCCCACAACAGTAAACAGTTCTGAATTCAAGGACCAAAACATACAGACTGCCTTAAACTTTATGGTGAGCTAAGTCAGTGTTGCCACTCCCCATGAAGACTGCTCTGCTACTTTTTCATCTGAAATCTATTCCCTCATTAAAGAGTGTACAGATCTAGCAGTCCCAGCAAATATAACTGGACATTTAAAAATAAGCCACTTTGGTGGTCCACCAGTATAAATAAATTCTACAACAAATGAAAAGAAAAATAAATCAAATGACCTAATAAACCCACCTACATTAAAGATACAATAAGAAAGATCAGCAAGAGGATTAAAAAAGAAATCAGAATGATCAAAGCCTAACATGAATGAAATTGGCATTAGAAGTCAAAGTTAACTAGAAATCCTTGTTTGCTTACATTACAAATCTGGGAACTAACACACTGAAATGTTTAGAAAAATCCAAAACAGCATTCCCACTCTTATCTTAAAGACATAAAAAAACATATGCAGAGAGATTTAATGCTGATTTTACTCCAGAGGCAGTCATAGAAAGTCCCAGTCATCCCACATCCCACGTAGTCACTATGGAACACATCCTAGGCTGTACTCCTTAAAACAAAAACTACCACTGACACAGGCCGAGACAATTTACACAGACACCTAATTAATAGTGCCAGACATGCCCTTACTAATGCCCTTCTGTACTTGTTTCACTTAGTCTTAGACAAAAGATATGTCTATGGAAAACACCTGTAGTGGTGCTCAGACACCTCACCTAATTTACAAGGTCATGGAATATATCATATCTGACCTCATTAAGCTACACTATTAAAATCTCATGCTACTACACTCAACAATTTTGTCAAGACCAGACTGCATGTACTCATAGATTCCAAAGACATGCATCTGGAGCATTTCTCCCCGGGCCTCCGCTGAAAACAGGCTATAGACTCGTAAACTGTGACTAGGCTAATGACCCAGAGGGCCTTTCTAAGCTTAATGATGTCCTGCATACAAATAGGACATTGATGATCAGACATTTATAAGCTATCTCTGTCCATAAGAGACAGGTGTGCCAGGCCGATGTAAATTTCATATTCCTCATCCACTTGTCTAGCTTGCAGTTAAACTGGGTAATAGATGGCATCAGTTTCATATGGATAGGAAGCCTGTTCCACAGGAGGGGGAGTCTCTAGGACATGTCTGTCTATCTATCATGTCCTTTTTAAGTCACAGACAAATTTCTGGACCCTAGACCTTGTATTTCTAGTACTTTTTGACTTACAAATATGTAGGAGATTCAGACGTGTGGAGTTTCTGGATGCCTTGTAAGACAGGCATAGATCACCCACAGAAGTCTCTAGAAGACTCAGTAGAGGGAAAGCGCTTTAAGGTGCTCTGTATAAGGCAGGTTTGTTATGCCTTATATTCTTTTTGCAAGGAACCTTTGAGGTCTAGCTCTAGTTGCTGCATATGCCTGATCAGGTACATACCAAAGGGAGCATTGAACTCTGGGATTCATCTGATAAGGGCAGAGTACAGTGGGATAATGACCTCTTTGAACCCAGATGCCATGACCTTACTTATAAGCTGTGAAACATAAAAGAGCTTCCTCACCACCATGGCCACTTGGTGGTCTAAAGTAAGGCTACTGTCTAGGTGGGTATCCAGACCCCTGACCACTGGGTCAACTCTTAGGGGTGTATTATCAATATGGTAATCAGTCAGGAAAGTTTACTACCCCAAAGGTACAATTATGCAGTTCTTACCATTAAATTTAAGACTAGGCCTCTGGCACCATTTCTTAGTCAGAGATAGAACTATTTGAAGAATGCTAGTGTTTGCAGGGGAGTCATTGATAACCTCCAGCTTGCAATTATCTGCAAACTTAGTCAGCCATAAACCTTCAGCATTTGCTTCCATTTCAGAGAAATATATGCCAAAAACATGTGGCCCAATACCAAGCCCTGGGGGAATCCACTAGTGTTTGGCCTCTAGGTCAAGGTAGCCTCACCGATTTTGACCAGCTGGGTCCAATCTGTGAGCCAGTAGGCTATCCAATGGGTGATAAAATAGTTTATACCTAAATTAATGAGCTTGTCTATAATGTCTGAGTGGGGTATTGCATCAAAAGCTTTGGCCATGTCGAGGTAAGCTGTGTGCACAGTCTTACCTTCATCCAATGCTTTGGTGACCCTTTCAAAAAGTCCACAAGATTTAATAGGCATAACCTTCCTTTAGCAAAACCAAACTATGATAGGTCCAGCATTTGCAAGTTACCTATTTCCTCATTTATCATATCCATGATGATTCTATCCATGACTTGACATATGAGACTGGTAAGAATTATGGGATCAGTAGTTGGACCACCTTTATGGAGGGGAATGACTGTTGCCATCACCCTTTCTTTGGGAACAGAACCTGACTGAAGCCTCGTGTTGAAAAGTGACTAAGTGGAACAGACAGGTCATGTTTCATGCTATTTATTAAACACCCCCTGATGTTGTCATGGTCCATTGATGCAGTGTTTCTGGCCTTGGAAAGTGTACTGATGACCTCTTCCCTAGTAATGGTTGGGGGGACTGTGTTACATGGTATTTCCTTTGGACTACAGGGAGCAGTGGGGGGGGGTGAGAAATTTGAGCTGAATCTGTTAGCCAAAAGGTTGGCAATGGTCTCCTTTTCAGTGTGGGTGATGCCATTTACAATAACTTCTGCACATTGTTGTGTATTTCCTCTGAGGTTATGGACATAGCTGTAGAAAGTTTTGTGGTTGTCTTTTTGCCTGAGAAGCTATTTTTTCTTCAAATTTAACCTTTGAAGTATTAATTAACTCTTTTAGCTGCTTGTTTATATTGGTCAGTGGGATTTTAGCATGTATGGCTTTTTTCCTCTTACACTTGGCCAAGATTTTATTTCTTTTGTTGTATAGCCGATTAATATTGTGATTCCAACAGGGTGGCTTGTCTTATGAGTTTGTCTTATTCTTAAAATGAGTGGATGCAGCTCACTCTAAACAGCTATCGATATGCCTGTACAGAAATTTTGTAAATAGCTCAATGTATTCTCTGATGTTTACGGTGTTTGGGGGTGCTTGGAATCTAGAATAGGTGTGGGTGCTTGAAATCTAGAAAAGGTGTTGTTTGTAGAGAGAGGTTAACCTTGGAATAGATACTAAGGTTTTTGGTTTTGCTCGATCTCCGTATTTAGATTTTATTTCAAGTAATGCTGCCTTATGGCCAGATCTAACGAGCAAAGATATTACACTGGGTGAGGAACATTGCCCCTCTCCCAAGTGTGTGAGTACAAGGTAAAGGATGTCTATGCCCGTGGTAGAAGAATGGGAAAACTGTTCCAGCATGCTGGTATTTATAAAGTTTAAGAATCATTGGACTTGTGCATTAGAACTTGTGTAAGATTCCCAATCTATAGAGGGCTAGTTGAGATCCCATATGAGTGTCATATTGGGGTGAACAGTGAGGGAAGCAAGTACATTGAGATAGGTAGCATGGATTTCCTGGGTTATGGAGGGGGACCTATATGTTGCAAGGATATCACATGATATCTTGTTTATGGTGAGAAGAACATGTATGAGCTCCAGTGGGTCATACACTTTAACTAGTTTAGATGTCAGATTAGTCTTAATTTAGACTGACAGTCCCCTGCCTTTACTTCCCTCTTGCGCAGTAGCTTGTCCAAAGGTGTGAAAAGCATTATAAATATACATTGCTGTGTTACTCTCAGCGACCTTATACTATTTCTCTGTTACTACACAAATATCAACACTCTCCATGGAGAAGAAGGCTTGGAGGGACTGGAGTTTCTAGTTAAGACTTCTAACATTGAGCAGTACAACTTTCAGATATTCCTTAATAGGTTCAGTTAAGTTGGTAGATTTATCAGTTTGGCATTGCCTAAAAAAATGCCCTATGGGGTTCAAAAAGGTCTTTGCCAATATCTGAAATCCTAGAGGGGATAAGTGCAGACCATCCTTGGCAAAGCAGCATGGCCTGTCAACAATGTCTTCCCATGCTGTCAAATATTGTACCCCCATGGAGTGACACCAGAAGCTAAGCCAGTTGTTATAATCAATCATTTTCTCTTGGTAACATGGCATAATCCTTGGAGAAGGTAAGTATGCTGCCCAGTGCTAAGCTTATACCTGCGTGAGACACATAATCAACAAGCTCAATATAGTTAAGGTATGTATGTCTCATGTCATTAACACCCACATAAACTATGACAGAGTTGTACTTGTACCTGTGGTTCAATGATCTGAGTATGTGTGTGACCTGAAGGATCCTAGGCCCAGAAAGGCAGCTAACCATGACTCTCTCCTTACTCAGTCTGGTGAGGGGGACATCACTGTGCCTCACTATAGAATCACCAGTGACCAGGAACTTTAGCTGCATGCTGGCTTGTCTTAAGGCCTCAGCAGTGGAGGCACTGGATACAGTGTTACTAGGTATAGCTATGGGTGGTGTTTTAAAGGAGTGTTTACACAATGGCTGAGGACCCTTTCTTTGATTGTATTGTGCAGGAGGTCTTAGTGTTTTAAAAAGGTTACCTGTAAGTACCTCAGCATAAGGAGTTTTATGTGTAGGGTCTTTACCCTGTGTAGTAGGCATAGTACAAGTGACACTGACAACTGATATGGGATTAGTTTTGTTTGTATGAGAGAGATTTACTTCCAGTGTTAAAGTGTATGTACACCTCTTGCATACTATATGTTTTATTAAGAATAAGTGGGGTGGGCTGTCAATGTACATTAGGCAATGTCTACAATGCCTCAGAATACCCATTTCAAACACACTGGCCACAGAGAGAGTCAGGAAATGCATATCCATGGCCACTGATCAACTAGGGAGGAGTGAGGAAAACTTAAATATTCAACAAGTCAATAAGGCAAGGAGCATAATCAGCATTGCTCAGCTATGATCAAACCAGAGGTTCTAGCAGTTTAAAAAAAAATCTGTCTAGACAGTAATGTCACAAGAGTGCAGTACAGACCAGAGCAAAAACACTTAGAATAACAGGCATAATAAGCATTCACCAGCAATTCCCATTTCAGAAGGGGGATGGCTACCCCTCCTCCCACAAGAGTGTAGACCACACACCTAATAACTGGTTTGGAGTCCAAGTGCTTAAACTAGAACAAAGACAGTTAGAATAACAGGCACAATATGGTAAGCTACTTTGAGAAGTTTATTGACGCAGACTCACTTGTACTGTAGTACCAATGATCCTATAATCCTATGTGATGCTCTGATAAACTATTTGTCTTTTACTCTGTGGACCTTTTAAGAACAGTTTCTGCATTAAATCAGTAAGAAGCTATACATTAAAAGTTTTAAAGCCAAAAAAGTGTCTGTTTCTCAATCTTACTTTTTTAACGCATTCCATACAATGCAGCCAGATGAACAATATGTCAGTCTCCCCCTGAGATCGCGATCGTTGTTTCCTGTTACATGTCAAAGCTGGGAAAACAGAGGTATCCATTTAGGTATGAGATGTCATCTAAAGGTACACTGCATTAATCAGTACCAGCACTTTTCCCCAAGACAAAATCTATTAACACAAGTTATATTTACTCACTTCTTTGTGTAACAATGCAAAACCTAGCAATGTTCAAGACAAGATGTTAAATTGCCTAAGCATCATTCTTCAAAACTCTGTCTTATGATAAATAAAAGATTAATTAAAACTGAAATGAAACAGTATTATATTAGCCTGCTTCACCAATGTTGCTCCCCGCATGTGACATCACAGTCATTGTGCATGTATTGTCAGGAAGATCTATACATCAGCTATCAGCAAACTGCAACACTATGACCATGGATTCTTCTTCTTTTGGCTTTTCCCGGTCAGGGATTGCCACTGCAGATCATCTGTCCACTCATGATTGGCAGTGGAGTTTTACGGTGTCAAGTTGCCAGTCCGGCACCCAGCCCTCCACAGAAGGGACACACATGCAAACACTCACACTTAGGGCCAATTTAGAGTGTCCAATCCACCTACAGCATGTCTTTTGGATGTGGGAAGAAACCAGAGCACCCATAGAAAACCTACATGACCACAGGAAGGACATACAGACTCCACACAGAAGGCACCCCAGCTGAGGATCAAACCAGAGAACTTCTTACTGTGAGGCAGCAATGCTAACCACTGCACCACCATGGCCGCCCAACACTATGACCATTGATACAGAGTGCAAAAGAGTATTTGTTGACAAGGGCATAATGCATAAAAAGCATTTTTATAATGTTAAACACAATTTTCTACCAATTGGTTCACACTTTATTGCAGTGCTGAAAATCTCTGCTTCCTCTGGTCACTATATCTGTGAAGTCTGCATGAGCTTCTCGGTCTAAGAATTGCTTCTCTCTTTGCACTCCAGTTAATACCATCCTTTCCAAATCAGACTGATTGGTTTCTTCTCTCTCTCTTTATATATATATATATATATATATATATATATATATATATATATATGGATCTAGGACACTTGCTCGAAAAAGCAAGTGTCCAAATCCATATATAACGATCACATTTTAACGAAAGCGCTTTAATTGAAAAAGCACTTCCATTAAACTGTGAAAAAAAAAAACAAAACCACTAAGTAAATGTTTTTGCAGGGGGGGCTTCGCCCCCTGCACCCCCCACACCCCCTACTTAAATATTCTCACTCCAAGGTTGCACTACAGTGGAGTAAAGGGATATTCCCTTACTCGCACCACAGTGCGATTGGCACACCACTCACACATACCCAAAATTGCTGCTTCGATGGACAGAAATTTCGGGTATGTGTGAGCACAAATTTGACTTTCGGTGAAAGTTAAATTTGCGCAAGTGTCCAGGTCCTATATATATATATATATATATATATATATATATATATATATATATATATATATATATATATATATATGTCTACTTTGATTCACTGAAAACTCATTTCACTGAATTTCAAAACACACCAAATCGCTAAAAGCTCAAATCACTGAAAACTCATTTCACTGAATTACATTTCACTGAATGTAAGTCCTGTTGAGCAAGTAAAACATATATGCCCTTTTCCCCACTGTAGTGCGATCCTGGAGTTAGTATATAGTTGGGGCGTGGGGGCACAGCCCCCCACATTGGGTGGTATGGGGGGCATAGTCCTGCACCTAAATTTGTTTTTATATTGTTAGGTGGGGCGGGGGCTATACACCCAAACCCCCCAATGTGGGGGGGGCTGTACTCACCACACCCCCTAACTATATAAACTAACTCCAGGATCACACTACAGTGGGGGAAAGGGCATATATGTTTTATTTGCCCAATAGTACTTACATTCAGTGAAATGTGATTCAGTGAAATGAGTGATTTGAGCTTTCAGTGACTTTTTTGAAGTTGAATTGAAATTCAGTGAAATGAGTTTTCAGCGAATCAAAGTAGACCCATATATATATATATATATATATATATATATATATATATATATATATATATATATATATATATCATAATGCCACTAGTGCAAAAGTATAAACAACTAATTAAAAACTTAAGAAACTTTTGCTGTTTTGGAAGAAACATCGACACTAGGCTATTCTTGGTGTTTGGGTCAGTCTTGTATTCATTTGCATCACATTTTGAGTGCTTTCATTAATTCTAAAGTTTTCAGGTGATCATCATCTAAAATAACACAAAATGAGCCTAGACTTATTATTTAACTGGTGTGGTGAGTGGGGGATGGGCTAAGGAGTTCCCTAATCCATGAATCTAGGCTTGATGTTTAACTGGTGTGGTGAGCGAGGGTTGGGTTAGTGAGTTCCCTGAGCTATAAACCTAGGCTTATTATTTAACTGATGTGAGCGGGGGGTGGGTTAAGGAGTTCCCTAATCCATAAACCTAGGCTTATTGTTTAACTGGTGTGGTGAGCAGGGAATGGGTTAAGGAGTTACCTAATCCAGTTAAGGACACTGGAAATGCTCAGGATTTCATTTAAACCTAGGGGTGTGTCTGCTCGAAATTGTATCTGCCATTTTAACTCTTTAACTAACAGTAGGTTGTTTGTGTTCCAAAGGGTGTTGGTATTCCCTAGGGGATCTGTGACTTTTTCAATTGCTGCAAATTGGAATCTGGAAAACTGGGAGCAGGTCCTACTATGCCTGACTAGTGCATTGTAAGGGTCTCACTTCCTGATGGCTAGCACATGTTCTTTTATCTGGATTCTAAGTAGTCTTGTGAAATAACTACCTTGATTTCCACAGCCAGCACATCCCCTTCATGAAGCAAAACATCATGAAGGGGCAGTACATATGGATAAGCAGAACTGTTAGTGAGGAAGATTCTTTCCACCTCAAATGCCATCACCTGAAGGATGTCTTTCTGGAAAGGCACTACCCAGAGGATCTAGTCTCCAGAGTCATGGGAGTGATAATCGCATGGAGAGGAACCTTGTACCCACCCATTCTTAAACACAGGTTCCACCCCAAAGCTCAGGCAGCAGAAGACACCACCCCAAGTTTTCTCATGCCAATCTCTCTAGACGCCACTAGCATCAAAGACATCTTCGTTAAAATCTGGACACTCAAAATGGAGCACCCAGAGCTAGCCCTAATCCTTGGAAACCATCCAAAATTCTGTTACAAAAAGAGTATGTCCCTGAAAGCCACTTTCTGATCAGAAAAGAGGCTGCAAGCACACACCCAGGCATGCAGGAAATGCCACTGGTGTGATTTTATCATTCAAACCCCTATGGTACATCTCACCATCCCACAGGTGGTTATTCACATAAAGACTATTTAAACTGTGAAACTCCCAAAGTGACTTCCACTGCAGTATGCTCTCAGTGTGAAACATACTAAATTGGAAAAAATCACAAGACTCCTTAGGATCCATACTGCAAGTAGTCAAGATAACTGTTGAGAAAGCCATGCAGAGACTCATTGATATGTATGGAAATTCAGCTTGTTCAGTCTTTTATTTTCAATAACATCAAATTAGTACAAATGTTGAACATTAAAGAAAGAGAAAATCGGTATCTTTGAAATATAAGATTGAGGAAGAATACTGCATATACCATGTGCTGTCTGAAAAAAACAAATCAGTTGTGATTGGGAGAGATTAAAAAATAAATTAATCAACAAGTTTTGCCTGAAATCTCAGTTGTCAAGACTTGATGTTTGTACTTCAGACATACCAAGCAAAGAGAAATATTTTTAGGAAAAGATACCACATTTTGAAAAATCAAAGGTCAATGTTAAAGAGGTAGATCCATGACACAACATAACTAATTACAGTAATTAATGCCCATCTGTTAGTGCTTTTGTGTCTCACTGAAGAGAGAACATAGTTTTTCATAGAGCTCCTTTGAGCTGTTATTGACGCAGTGTCATGTGATAACATGCACTCCCTGTCTTGTCATTATCTCCTGTCATTATCTTAAAGCCTCTGTCTGTTGCCAAACAATTGTTACTCATTTCTTCCATTATGAGTTAATATTTTGTAATTACAATGCAGTTCAAGCATTGGCAGACTACAAATTTCTACGGAGATTTGCCATTGTATTATATAAACATTTTCCTATATACCTCTGTTAGTGACAGGCATTTCAGTAGTTTAAGCTCATGTAGCTATTTATATTTATTGCCATATAAAGGAAATCTGCACATCAGGGCAAATTCAGAATATTATAGAGGATGAGCTGCTTTTTCTCACATAAACATATTTCTCAGTAAGTCATCTCACCTTATCTAACTAATAAAATTACTGAGATTATTTTCCTTTCAAAAGAAAGATTTTTCACAGGCAAATGGAGAACCATCACTTAATTTAACTTATGAATAATTTATTAACCTTCATTTCCTACATTTTCTTTCTGATTTGTCCTTGACCACAGGCAATGGATCAGTCATTAACCACAATTCTTAACTAAATTTACTAAGCTGGGCATTAATCCCTACATCACTCGATGGGGTGCCAACTGGCTTGCTGACAGAACCCACACTGTAAAGGTAGCTGACTCAAAATCCAGTTCCAGACAAGTGACAAGCGAAGTACCTCCGAGTTCAGTCCTGAGACCACTCTTGTTTGGCATCTACTTCTCTGAAGTACAAGCCAGCACTAAGGGACTCTGGCTAACAAAGTTCGCAGATGACTGCAAACTGGGAGCTATTACTGAATCCCTAAATGATGTGGCTATTCTACAAAAAGGCCTTATAGAAACAGATGTTTGGTGCTGGAGCCATGGGCTCAAGGTCAATGCCAAGAAATGTATAGTTATCCCCTTTGGGAAAAACAAAGTTCCCATGAATTACCACATAAGTGGCAGTACAATAAACACCAAAAGTGTGATAAGGGACTTAGGGACACAGGTGGACTGTGGTCTCACCTACGATAACCACATAGCCACAACAGTCAGGAAATCCTTCTATCTGGCACACCTTATCACTAAGGGCTTTTCATCCAGGAAAAAAGGAGGTAATTAACCCACTGTACTCATCTCTCATTAGACCCATTATAGAGTACAATGCCCCATTTGGTATGTACCTCACAAGACACCTGCAACAACTGGAAAGGCCACAGAAATACTTCACTAAAAGAATCACAGGCCTAAAGCAGATGCACTATGCTGACCGTCTAAAAAAAACTCCATCTATACTCTGTCGCATATCGCCTACTCAGAGGCGATCTCTGCTTAACATACAAGGCCATGTCAAACCCAGTGCTGTTGGACATGCTACACTTAAAGAAATCCCAATCCCTCAGAGCTACATGCTTCAGGGATCTAAACCTGGTCATCACAATGAATTAAACACGGTGGAGGGATAGGTTCCTGACCCAGAGACTCCCCATACTCTGGAATAGACTGCTCATACATGGCAAGCTGAGCGTCTCTTTGGCCCTCTTCAAAAGGAACCTTGATGACTGGATGAGAGATAGGAAATTCACCCCGGGGATCACGTCAGTTGCCCTGCTAGACAGGGGACCAGGAAAGTAAATATTCTGGGAAGAAATAGCCATTGAAATGTTATGGCTAGGCTTGTATAGGCCCTAGGGCTGATAGCCTAGTACCAACTTATGAACCTATAAACAAGGAAGGGACTTCCAAGTCATCAGTGAGTATTGCCTTGTTTACCAAAACAATTGGGTGAGTGACTACTTGTCCTCACCATACAAGCATTCTATTTGAAAATATAGGCTTCTGGATGACTTTATAAACAATTTCTTTAAGCCTTATTGTGGGAGCCAGATCTTTCTGAGGAAATGATAGGTCAGCAGAGAAGCACATTTTGCAATAGTTTACTGCACTTCACTAACCACGTAAGTTGATATTTTACTTGCTCCAAAAATTCTACCGGACTACAAATACACAGGCTGTGTGTCCACTTACTGGACATCAGAGATTCTTGCTACTAAACCAGAGGAGAGTGAGTAATACAATTTCACAATACAGACAGGAGTAAAATCACTCAGTCTTGGTGTACAAAAAATGATCAAAAGCTAAACACAGAAAAGTACAGCATAGTAGCATTTACCAAAAAAGCTGCTCTCACTTCATATGGTATGAATGATACTTCTCTTTGGAGAGATATTATTATAAGAGATCTGGGAACTTATGCGGACAACTTTCTCCCTCTCATTCTGTCATCATGTTTCTACTGTAGTCAGGAAATCTTCTTATCTGGCCCTAATTCCCAAGGAAATATCTTCAACATCCCAAGAACTCATCCTACCCCTATATCAGACTCATAATTGAATACAATGTCCCAACCCTTTTGGCCTACTTATCACTTAACTGGAAAGGCCTCAAAGTTTTTTTAACCTAGAAAACAAAAGACCTTAAATCCTTCAACTACTGCAGTATAGTAACATGATTCTTCTTATAGTCAGTTAAGTACTGCTCTGATGTTTCATGTGTCTCACTTTTTGAGGTATGAGCAAATCGTTCCTATTTTGACCTACTATTTCTTCCCAGAAACTGTGTCTCTATAAACACAATATTAAATACCTAAATCTACACCAAGAAATAAACAAGACTTGTATAAGGGACGGGTTTGTAAGTTAACATATTCCCAGACTATGGAATTCATTATACCTCAGGTCAAACAAAGTACAACCTTGTTTACATTTAAGCATTATTTTGATGACTGGATTTCTAAAAAAAAACAGATTTATATCAGGGTTATCATATGTAACCCTGCTCAGTTTGGGAGGGAAGCACTATGAAGTGCTTGGAAAAAGGTGGCAAGAACTTTTGTGTGTGTCTTCTTAAAGATGTAAATGTCAAGGCATTTTATGGTCCTCATGATCTCTTGCTCAGTAGTGTTGCTACGTTCCCTTACTGATGGAGAATAAAGATGCTGATGGGAGTGAACAGGCATCTCCTCATGCTACAGACATACTATTTTGCCAGACACTTCTAGACATCCTTTACTTGGTCCCCACATTATTCCATGCCATGGCCACAGACATCTCACTACAGGACAATAGCTACAGAAATTATGCTTATTTCACCATGGATAGGAGTACACCAGCCCATTGCAGGCAAACAGAATGCAGTTCTGTTTTGAATCATTCACAAAACATGCAGAGCAATAAATATTTTTGTTATTGTTGGATAACTGGTCAAATGTGTAGCTATCTTAATCCCTATCAGTATTATCAGTATGTTAGTCAGCTGTTATATTTAGTTTTAGTCTGTATGCATGTTCTAAGTCTTGTAAATGCTTGCTGATATACTGGCCCCTCCATATTTCCTCAACAACATGGTAATTCTATGCTGTGATATAAAATAAGCAATAAGGGTTGAGGGTTGACATAATGGTTAACATGTTTACCTGACAGATAAGAGGTACAGCATTTGATTCTCACTAAGGGAAATTGGCTAAGCTTTAAATGGTCCAAAAGGCTAGCAACCATAGGGTTTATCTACGATATAGAAGGAATACAATAATGCATAAAGCCTGGAAAATCAACTTTACATTTTCTCATATATACACCTCCTCAGATATAAACCAGATGGTAGACACATATTATTGATAATTGTGTGACAAGTTAGATATAATACAGATGATATACAGACATTATTTATAATGGTGTAACAACCTAGGGCAAAAGACTGTCAGTGTTAAAGCCTGTTTTATTTTTTGTAACAGAGAAAGGCATGTTGGTGCTGTAGTGTAATACAACAGGCCATGTGGCAGATGTAGTAGAGTTTTATACAGGCAAAGTAAATGGACTGCATTTTAATTGCTGTTGTCAATTTGCAAGTTTTGAGTCATTCCATTTGAAAAAGTTTTGAAGGTGTTCATATATTCCAGAGAATATCAATTAAAAACAAAGTTGGGCAACCAGATAGATCTTTTGCCACACTAATTGTTGATTAGAATTGCTCTTAGTAGAAAAAGATACAAGAATTTCCATCTATATTAAACATTTAAAGAATGGCAGATCACAGCAAAGTATTACGTCATCTATTTACCCTCAATGAATATTACAGAATGGATCTTCAAACTGTCTGAAAAGCCAGGCCACATTATATATGAACATAATTTTTCTCTCTCATCGATATAAAAGTATGATTACACCTATGTCATAACTGATGGTTTAATAAAGATGTTTCTTGTTAAAATAGGCAGGAATTGAATAATTTATGTAATGTTGTTTAGGTTATATGATATATAGCAATATATAAGTAATATAATAATGAACTGATAATACAGTTTGATTACTTTTATAGAAATATAAAATTGCCTAAATCACATATGATAATTCAATAAAGCTGTTCAAAAATGTTTTCGGTCTATAGCAGTAAATGAGCTTCCCCCATTTAACAAATGAGCCATTGAATACTCCTGCAAAACTAGTGTTCCATTTAATAAACAAGCCAGTGAATATTCCTGCAGACATAGTGAACTATTTAATAAATGAACCATGAATTCACATGTAAACACAGTACCCATTTAAGACATTAGCCAGTGAATACCCCTGTTAACAGAGTGTCCATTTAAAAAATGAGCCAGTGAGCACCCCTGCAAAAATAGTGCCTCATTTAATAAATAAGACAGTGAAAATCCCTGCAAATGTAATTACTCATTATGTGAATATACCTGAGGCAAGGCAACACATTTAGCAAATGAACTAGCAGAATGCATGCATGGTCTAGCTGTATCTCCTACCAAAAGACAGTAACTCTTGCCTCATTCATCAGCTGTTTGCAATTAATGTAATCGACATTAAAAAATTTGCCAGCTGAGTAGAACATTGACATTTAAATGTTAATAAATATATAGATGTCTATAAACCTTCTTTTGGCTTTTCCCAGTTAGGGGTCACCACAGCGGATTACCTGTCCGCTCATGATTGGCAGTGGAGTTTTACAGTGTCATGTTGCCAGCCCAGTGCCCAACCTTCCAAAGAAGGCACATACATGCACACACTCACACCTAGGGCCAATTTAGAGTCTCCAGTCCACCTACAGCATGTCTTTTGGAGGAAACCAGAGCACCCGGAGGAAACCCACATGACCACAGGGAGGCCATGCAGATTCCGCACAGAAGGCACCCCAGCCAAGGATCGAACCAGAGAACCTCTTGCTGTGAGGCAGCAATGCTAACCACTGCACCACCATGGCTGCCTGTCTTATAAATAAATATATAAATATATAAATAAATAAATATATTTCTGCATTTTTTTCTCGGTTAGTGGTTTATGTTGTGTGTGTAACCTATCAAAACTTTCCACAATTAATCCATTCAGTTTCTGATGAAGAAACATTCAGGATGCACAGAGGGACTGCACCATGATTTTTCTCTTCTAGGTTACTTTACTTTGTTACTTGATTTCCATCTAGGTGTGTCCCAGAAACCATCCATATGCATATAAGTAAAATAAATAACCTTTATTTGTTGTGAGATGATAAAACAAACACTACAGTAAATTGAGTTTTAATAATTCAGTCTAATGTGATTTGTGATCCAGACATGTGACCTTAACTCCACATTTCTGGGTTCCTAGGTAAAGTATATCTGATATATAGATATACATATATATATATATATATATATATATATATATATATATATATATATATATATATATACATATATAGATAGATAGATAGATAGATATGTCTGTTTTAAATTAAAATTCATTTTAAAAACAAAGATTTTTTTTGGTACCTTAATGTGGTTTGGCATAGCACCTTTTTATTTGTAAAATTAATGTGCTAACAAAATAATTACCTTAAGCTAATTAAAAAGGCTAGAGAATGCAACTTAGTATATAAACTACATTCCAGGTCTGCCACAAATTAACTTGCTATGACTTTCAATGTCATTGGATATAACTATGTTGCATAAACACATTGTTATAAGTTGTTTACAAAAAATGCACTAATGCAAGTAATTTTGTACTTTTTGGAATTTCAGTCCATAGCACTTATTAAGCCACATACATGGTCTCTTATCAGATGGCTTCCCTCTCTTTAGAGACACTGTATAAAGTGAAGAGAAAATATCCAAGAAATCTGTAGCAAAATGCTTGTTTGTACTGCAAAGGTTATATTTATGCATTTAAACTACTGCCGGGTCAATGCAATAAAAGCTAATGTGGAAGAATTTTTAGCTATTCTTGTTAAGGTTAATTGGTTATACTAGGCTAATCACCTCATTTCAGGAGTGATCCAAGATGGTACTTATACTACTAAAGAAATCTGGCCAGGAAATCAAATTTCCCCTGCTCTTTTTGATAGTTGTCATGGGACCTTTTACATCCAGTAATTCAGGCAGATGGGGACACAGTTTAACATTTTATCTGAAGGACAACCTGCTCAGGAGTGCAGCACCCCCCTTATACTGCAGTCAGCAATCCATCTACCTGGTGAGGGAATATAACCCACAACTTTCTGCACCAAAGGTGAGTCTGCTACCTGTTGTGCCATTGCCACTGTGCTTTCTTAGGGAAAGGCTTTCTGCCATCATTTTATCCCATGTGGTTGCATAGATGGGTAAAGCCCTAACCATTCCCTGATAAGCCATGTGTCTATCCTGTGTGGAAGAAGGGCAGCCCTGGCCCAGTCTTACTGCTGCTTCTCTGTTGACATGCTCTATCAGACCAGATGACATCCCAGGCTGCTTAATAAACAGTCTGAAACAAGACCTAGTAGAACCACTTGGCACTTTCTTTAACCACAGCATGAGCACTGGCTTTGTTCCATCAGAGTGGAGGATAGCAACAGTAATCCCTCTGCACAGAGGTCGGTCCATCAACCGACCCTGGGAACTATAGACCCATCTGCAAGGCCATAGAAAGAATCATCATGGACCTAATCAACAAGGTGATCTTCAAACTCTTTACTTGACCCAGTTTGGCTTTGTTAAATGTAGATCATGCTTATTAAACCTGGTAGACTTATTCTAGAATGTCAGCAAAGCCCTAGATGAAGGCAAAACAGATTTCTTAGAATTAATAGGTTATGTAGCTTGGATAGCCGATTTAATAGAGAAATATTGGAAGCAGAAGCCATGTTTATTAGGAGAGGCTATGATGCTGAGGTGGTTAGTGAAGCTAAGCATAAAATAATGAATTTGAGACATGAACAAAACTCTCATGGGGATATTTTCAATACTCCGAAGAGTGGGAATGTTTGTGTAAGAAATGCTATTGGTAATACTAGTCATAAAGACGTTTTCTTTGTTACTACTTTTAACGTCATAACTGAGGAAATTGTGAAACAGATGCATCATCTGTGGGCTGTGCTTCTGACTGATAAAGCTTTGAACTTTATATTACCTAAGTTTGTTAATATATCACATAAAGAGCTAGGAACTTATCAGATATAATGACATCATTATTTTTCTCCACCAGATGTCAGGATTAACCAGTGTTTGAATTTATATAATGGTACTACTCCATGTGATGGCTGCTCCATTTGCCAATATATAGTGAGTTCCTTCCCCTGTATTAATGGCTTAGAATTTAAAGCTAGAGATAGGTATAATTGTAATACTGAGGGGGTTGTGTATGTGTTGAGGTGTGACTGCGATATGTTCTATATAGGGGAAACATATAGAAGTTTTAGCGTCCAGCTACAAGAACATATTAGAGATACAAGGAATAAAAAATTAGAAAGTCCCCTTGGTAGTCATTTTATGTTATTACATGACTCTAACCCTGAATCGTTGAGGGGATGTGTTGTAGAACAACTACAAGCTGGCATAGGGGAATGTATTAGTTAAAAAAACAAACTTCTAAAGAAGGAAACCCTTCTTATTTTAAAATATGGTACATTGGAGCCTTTTGGGCTCAATAAGGAATGCAACTGGAAGTATGTGATTTGAATTGATTGATTAATTGTTTAATTGTTCAGCTTTTACTAATTATTTGTATCACATTTAATAAACTGTGCTTTGTGAATTCTTTACTCTTTGAAGGCTGTGTAAGCCGAGGTGCTAAGTATTTTATAAACTGTGTTTGTTATTCAGTGGCTTTTGTCATCATTTTTAAATGAGTACATACTGCCTATCTTGACTTAGCCAAGGCTTTTGCCACAATCCCCCACTCAGGTATTATTCAGAAACTCTCCCAGCTGGCGATTAACTCACATGAACCTAGATAGATTCTCAGAAGTCCAGGTGAAAGAAGATGGTATGTGGCTTACCAAGTTCTCTGATGATTGCAAACTGGGTGAAATCAGTGAGTCGCCAAATGGTGTTAACATATTACAAAAGGGGATACCTAAGATAAATGATTGGTGCCAAAGCCAAAGACTAAAGCTAAATGCAAAAAAGTGCATTATTATTACCTTTGGCTAAGAGGACATCCTTGCAAATTACAGTATTGACAGCACCTCTCTAAGCTCAAACCCAGTGATGCAAGAT